>NC_133666.1:203920234-204220234 GCF_037893015.1 Macrotis lagotis | reverse complement strand
GAACCAACTCCAACATTTTTTACTATCAGTGGTACCATGGCTAGAATTCACTTCCCTCCTCTCCTCTAAAAATCCCCATTTTCCTTCAAGACTCAACAGAGCCTACTCCCTAATCTTTTCTGGTGATCTGGTATTAGTATACTCTCCTTCTTCAAATTACCATGTTATTACTTATCTAGATGAATTCTGTCTCTCCTAGTTGAACATAAACTCTTAAGGTCAGAGACTGCTTTTCAGTTTTTATATCCCCAAGATCTAGTATAGTGCTCTGGATGGATAAATGACTCAATTAAAAAAAAATGTGGCCGAAGTGATGGTCCAATTAAGAACTTGTTGCAGTTAGAAATGGTTCAATGTCAACTTCTAAGTCTCTAGTGGAGGGGCAACTAGATGGCACAGTAGATAGAGCACTGGCCCTGGAATCAGGATCTGAGTTCAAATCTGGATTGAGACACTTAATAATTACCTGGCTGTGTGACCTTGGGCAAGTCACTTAACCCCACCAACTTGGCAACCCCCCCCCCCCAAGAAGTCTTTAGTGGAGTGTCCTGAGGGGTATTGATATGGCACTTTGCTGGGAATTAAAGAGGCTTTAAAAAATTCAACTCCCCGGTAATGAAACATAACCAAGATAAGAAAACTTTTCTTGGATTCTCCTCCATTCTCCTCTGATCCAGTAGCACTAGACTTCTTGACTGTGCCTGTTAAGTGTCTGTCTTACATGCCTGATGTTCTCTATCCTCAACTATTGGCTTCAATACTCGGCTCAAATTCCAGTTTTTGCAGGATGCCTTTCCAGGTCCCACCTCATTCCTCCACAACCTCTTCCCTCCACAACATAAGAGAAGACCAAGCATTTAATTAAAAGCTTGTTAATTGACTTATGGATAATTACCCCCCCTTTAGTCCTTTTATTGCTCTCTTTTCTCTACTCTCTCCCATTCCACCACACCACACACATAACACATATCTGAATTCTTACTTTCCATGTGACTTTCTAGGAATAGTTAAAACTTGGTAGGCAAAATTCAGTTCTACATTTGATTAGGAACACAAAACTGAGCATGATATCAACTGATGGATGTCAAACAAAAACTAGTTTTTAATCTAGTGAATCAGTAGAGTAAATAAAAAAAAGTATCTGAAAATCAGGCTGCTAGATCTAATTTCCAAGGTAGAACTCAATTAAGATTTACATCCAAATTGGAAAACACTTTTGTATTTCTTAGTATACTGTCATAAAGAATTAGACTGGAGAACATGAGACACCATAATATTCTTTTTATTAGACTTTATATTTCCCCCAAAAGATATAAAATCTTCCTAGAGAAAATATCAAAACTTGTTGAATTCAATCTGTTTTAAGGACAGTATGGGCAAGATAAAAAGCAAACTCACTCACACTCTCTCAACAAAGGAATGTAAAAACATTTCAGTATAGGTACAACATTGATTTGGAAAGAAATTACAATGTTTTACCACATTTCTCTATAGAATTTTTGTTTTCAACAATACTTTTACAGTACAAGGGTCCCAGGTTCTCAACTATCTCTGTAGCTCTCAAAAATAAAACAGAGAAAATTAAAGCAATGGAAAACATGGTTCTTGAATATTTGCAATAGCTGAACGAACAACTAAATAAGTAGCCAAAGAGGTTCAAATATGCAGGTAATTTGGCCACAACTTAAAGGTCATTTTCTTAATTTCCCTGATGTTCTACTTTAGAACTCAAAAAAAAGGATAAGAAAAGAAACTTGCTGGTTAAAGAATATATTTGCATTATGTTTGAACAGCTGGTAGTAATCAAAGTAAAGCTGACACATGATGCTGATGAATGACATGGAACATATTCACCCAAAATAATTCTAACAGGCAAATATACTTTTTATTGCATCAAAATGTTCACTTTATAGTTGATCAGAATTTAGGGAAAGATTATGAATATTCAGTTTACCACAGAATACAGTGATCTCCCATAGGAAGGTTTTTCATTTTCAGATTCAATTAAAATACTGGATCTTTTTTATTGGAACTTCCCACTAACAATCCAAAATCTGTAGATTTCACCAAACAGGAAGTTTTCAATCTGCACCAAGGAAACTTACAGTACATATTTATTGCATGAAGTTATCCACTTGTGATGTTTTATCCACAAAGGCAATGCTTGTTTATTAAAGGTGAATGAAATTTATGAATAAACTTAACCTCAATAATATCCTTAGCAACTGAATCTTAAGTGAAAATTCAGATCTAGAGAATAACACATAACTCACAAATGGAAAGAGAAATTAGTTTAAATACTAATTACAACAATGTATAAATGACAAGGTAAAATATTATGCAAATTTAAAATAAGCAAATAAATTCCATCTAATTAAGGGGAATTTTTGAAATTCCACATACACTTAAGAACCTACTTAATGACCATTTTGAAACACTTTTTTTTAAAGGGTCCGTGGATCTTTTTTCCATGGTATGGAATAACACATACTGTGGCACATGAGCATGAGGCTAACTCATCTTATCTTAGTAATAAGAATATAAAAAATGATTCAAACTGGGTGAGCTAAATGCTCATAATTCCTATTATGATAACTATGAAGAATCTACAAATGGTATCACATCAGACTTTGGACTCTGACATTTAAAAATCATCTAAATGTTTCCAAGATGGTCAACAATCTATGAAATGTATAGTGATGCCTAAAATTTGAATTTTTACAAAATCTTTACAGCAATTTGCAGTTTCCTTGGCAGCAGTGTATTTTGATTAACAGTGTTATCTTCCTGGTGTTTCTTTCTTATATCTTAGTACATTCAAAAAGTCTAAATGTTTAAAATAACATCAGCACAAGGTTAGTGAGACAACACAGATCAGAGTGTGGCCAGCATTGTCAAGCAAAAATTACACAATTTAAGTATCATATAAACTAACCATTCCCCTCTCCCCCACCCCCAGAACAGTAATATGGACACCAAAAGATTTGATGAGACATATAAAAAAATAAGGCACATTTATATCTTGATATGGTAATCTTGATATAGAAAAACCTATCATAGAACATTAATGTTCCAATAGGTTATCTAAAAAAATTACCTTATGGTACCCCAAACAGGTTTATGGTACCCAGGGAATTACTTCTTGCTTTTTTTAAGTGACAATGGAATGAATTGCACCTATCCCACTTTGTCAAGTAATGAAAATGTCCTGTTTTATTACATACTGGCAGCCTGGGGTGATGGTAAGGGAAAGATGAAAAAAAGGAGGATGCAAAACTAGAAGTAAATTAGAGGAAGATATGAAAGTTAATCATTCATATAACAAAGGCTCCTGGATTGCACTTCACCACAGAATTTACCTTTCCACAGTACAAAATAAGATTAAAAAAATTTATAACCTGTATGCATTATTGCAACTATTTGGCCATTAGCTATTACCCAACAGCTTTTTATCTCATTTTATTTAAATACTGAAATGAGATATGAACCATTGCAATTTTCATATAAATTGATCCAGGATCAGCAAATACTTTAATAACCATCTCACAACCCCAACAAAGACAAAATTAGCATTTAACCTGAGACTAAATCTGTTGTTGATAGGTTAATGTCTTTAGATAGTTCTTTTGTTGCATTTATACTGACAGTGGTGTTTAATGATAAAGAAAAAAAAAATTATTAAAAACATGGCTTTTTGTGGGAGGGGAAAAAAAAACTTGACTGAATGAAAATCACAGAATTCATGTTCTCACAGTATCCAGAAGCTGGAATAACAATGTGCTTCTTTATTGCACGTCAAATCAAGAAGATACAAAAGCTATTTCGTTACAATCCAAAATTGAAAGCCAGGTTCATCTCAAACGGATTCGGAATGTACTGATTTCCATGGGGCTCATGTTGATTTCACTTATATTTCTGGCATCCGAAGGTGAATGCATCAAAGATAATGATGATGGTATAAGACTTTGAACAGTAAATTCATTAAACAGCTTGTGAACCAAGAGCTAAAAAAAAAAAGAGAGATAAAGATTCATAAATTTAAAGAAAAAAATCTACAGGATTACAAAATTTCCCACTTTCTTTGCTTTATAGTAATCTGGGCTTTTGTCATTTAGCCAGCTTTCTTAATATACAAATTCCAATCATATATTATTCAAAATATTTATTAACTCTTTACCATGAACAAGACTCTATTGGCAGGTAGAACAAAAATATATTTTGTTCCCAACAATGTTTTTTAAGGATGTATGTGCTAATTGTATGGTTCAATTTCCTCACCTTGAAAAATAAGACCTTCAAAAACTCAAAGGAATTTTGAAGAGGAAAATATTTAAACTACCAACTGCAACTGCAGTGATCCACTACTGATTGCATATAAAATGTGAACTAATTGTATTCTTCTATCTTTTCCTTCTCTATCTTTTTCCTTTAAATTTTAAATCAACTCAGATTGGGTTAATACAGGGTTTAGCTCTAAATAGATTAGGATTTTTTGTTTTGTTTTAACATTTTTCATTGGTATCTTTTTTTTAAGGTTTTTTTGCAAGGCAAATGGAGTTAAGTGGCTTGCCCAAGGCCACACAGCTAGGTAATTAACAAGTGTCTGAGACCGGATTTGAACCCAGGTACTCCTGACTCCAAGGCCGGTGCTTTATCCACTATGCCACCTAGCCGTGCCTCATTGGTATCTTATTGAAAGTCTGGTAAAACCTAAGGATTCCTAAGAAAAATGTTCTTAAATAATTGAAGGAAATGCTAAATTTCAATTAGAGTTGACTGAAAATAATTTTTTTCTTATTCAAATTTATGGAAAGTCTTGAAATCTGTCCAAGGAACTTAGGTCAGCAAGATCAACTGCTGGTTCTTTTGCTTGAGTGTGTGGAGAAAAGTGTAAAGGGGAAGATAATATGGAAATTGGAGAGCCTGACAAATAGAAGACCAAGAACTAATGATATATTTTGAAAGTGGGAAATATTTTAAATTTATCCTACTATTAAAATAACAACCAATATTTACAAAATCATGAGTTAAGAAGCATATATGCTAATGTTCAGAAAATCCTAAAACAATGACTAGCTGTGGGGCTTATATAAAACACTTAAACCCTGTCTGTCTCAGTTCCCTAAAATTTCAAAGTGAAGATAATGATAGGATTTACTTCCCAGGGTTGTTCTGAAGATCAAGTAAGATATTTGTAAAGTGATTAGCATAGTGTATGGCATATAGAAGGCAAGTCTTATTAAATGCTAATTCTATTTCTTAATATCAGATAATGAAAGTACAGCTAAGACAGAAATTATGTTTTAGGGATTTTAAAATAATTGACAATCACAAAGTTTATAATTTTTTTTACCAAAAAGGGCCAAAAGAATCTATAAATTTTATTCAGATTTGATTTTGTGAACTGTACATTAAACAAAAAAATGACCACACCTTAAAAAATGTTTCAAAAGCTGCAATCATCCAGGAATATCTCCCAATTATTATATATTGAGGCGGCAAGGTGGCACAGTGGATAGAGCACCGACCCTGGAGTCAGGAGTACCTCAGTTCAAATCCAGCCTCAGACACTTAATAATTACCTAGTTGTGTGGCCTTGGGCAAGCCACTTAACCCCAATGCCTTGCAAAAGCTAAAAGAAAAAAAAAAAGTGTGCACCAATTCCTTGTCCTCCTATACTTTCTGTATTACCTTTCCCCATTAGAGCTTAAGATCTCCGAGGGTAGGGACTGTCTAGTTTAATCTTGACAGCTCAGCACAGTGAGTAGCACTATTAAGAAAGTCCTTAAAAATACTTTATCTTTCATTCAGAAGAAGGGGAGTTTGGAACACGGATGGGTTGGGGGTAGAGGAGAGAGAGAGAGAGAGAGAGAGAGAGAGAGAGAGAGAGAGAGAGAGACAGAGAGAGAGAGAGAGAGAGACAGAGAGAGACAGAGAGAGAGACAGAGACAGAATACAGTGAATTCTGTTTTAGGCATGTTGAGTATGAGATATCAAATACAGAGGGTTTGAGGTATCCAACAGGCAGTGGGTAATGTGGGAATGGAACTTGGAAGACTTTAGGGTGAAATATCTGAAGAGAGAAATACTATGAATATTCTATGGTTCATAGTTAAGAAGTAACCTGAATGTTGCTATTATTGTCAAATCATTATAGTATATATCACAATTATCTATCCCAGGAGAGGATTTCAAACATTTTATTAGTTCAGGAAAAAAAACAAATTTTAAAATATACCTTTCCCTGAGTAAGTGAGCAAGGTAGTTCACTTCTATTAGAGAATCTACAATCAAATCCCTTTCTATGAAGTATTAAGGCTGCCTCATCTGATGGTCCACTGTCTTCCTGGAAATAAAGAATGTACCAAATTAATTAATCCCAGACATTAAAATAAACTTTTTATAAATCATGACATAACAACTAGATCAGATTTCAGTATTCCTATTATATAATGCTAATATTATTGAACATTTAATTTAGAAATAATATTTTTGTCTGCAGTTTTTTTTTTTTCTTTCATTCTACCTCTTGCTACCACAAACCCTTCAAAGGTGAATTGTGTCCTACGTAGAATACAGTTCTGGCTGATTTAACTTCCTTCCCTCTGCCTCAGTTTTCTCCTAGTTTTCAAAGCTCTTGAATTACTTCTGAAAGCACTTCAGGACTGAATAAAGACAATTTCTACCTAAAAAAAAAAGTTCATTATTACTGCAAATAAAGCACTTCAATAGAATATGTTTGATATGTATACTGGTTGAATAAAGAACAAGAAAAGTTCTTTGAGATCTGGTCACTGAATTGTTTACCTTTTATTCTTATGTTAAAATTACATTGCATTACTTATTAAATAACCATTTACATTAATTATATTAATATTTTCTCTAAAAAACCTGTCCATTTTCATACCAATGATATTTAAAAACTTTTTTTGGCATAACATAAAATACCTAAGTGGAGAACTGGTGAACATAACATATGATTCATATTGCATAAAATACTCTAGTTATAGAGTAAAAATAATTTTTTTCAAGTACTTATCAATAATATCTGACTCCTTTAGATCTCATTTAGAGTTTTCTTAGCAAAAATACTAAATGCTTTGTCATTTTCTTCTCCAGCTCATTTTGCAAGACAAATAGGGCTATGGGCCCAGGATCATGCAGCTAGAGTATGAGACCAGAGTTGAACTCAGGAAGTCTTCCTGATTACAAGTCCAGTGCTTTATCCACTCAGTCTCCTATGTTTTATTATTTCTTGATGTCTCATGAAGTCATTAGCTTCCACATTCTCAATTCTGATTATTAGGGAATAATTTAAATCAACTTTTTTTTTTTTACAACTTTTCCCATTTGGTCAATTCTGTTATTTTAAGGTGTTAATCATCTCCAATTTTTTTTGCCTCTTTTTAGCAAGTGGTTAATTGTTTTTTTGTCATTCCCCCCCTTATTCTCATTTCTCTACCTAAGTTTTTCATTACCCCTTCTTATTTATTTTGAAAGCAGCTGTTAGTTCTTCAAAAACTTCTAATTTGGTTTGTGTTTAATTCACTTTTTTTTTTCCATGTGCAAGTAGCTGCTTTGGTTTGGGGATTAGTCCTTCTAAAGAGGTATGATTTAGGGAGAGGTGTGGTCATTGCTCTTGTCTTCACTCTGGTATACCCAGCAAGGGCCCCTGATCCCTTGGGATTGCAAGTGATACTTCTTAGGTTCCTTTCTCCCTTGGATCCAGAAATGATACTGTTTCTGATTCTATGAGGCTAAAAGTATTACTGTCCCTCAGTGTTCCTACTTCCTGTTGACTGAAAACGAAATCCTTGAACTACGACTCAAAAACATAGACAATGAAGTTGCCAAGCAGCATCTAGTACTTTGTCCACTGCTACTCACAGGATAACTGATAATGTCTTTCTGTTTGTGAGGTCCCCTTACTATCTCTAGCTTAAGAATATAAATGCTCCTATATGATGTTGGGCTAGAAGGATGTTTCATTCTGACTTTTTGTTAAGTTTTGCAATTCTAAAAGCCTTTTCTGAATCTCTAGAGATAAACATATAATTTCTGTTGCTTTTGTTATTAATAGAGTCAATTAATCTGACAGCGTACTGAATATTGAACCAGTCCTTCCTGATTAGGTGTAATTCCCACCTGGTCACAGTGTACAATCCTTGTGATATATTGCAGTAATCATTTTGCTAGTATTTTATTTAAATTTTTTGCATCATTATTCATTAGTGAAATTGATACCTAAACTAGGAAGAGCTATAGACCAAAGTCAGATTTGTGTTATAAAAGGAATTTAGTAGTTCTCCTTCTCTGCCATTCCCCTCCCCCCCAAACAGTTTACTTAGTCTTTAAATTAATTTTTCTTTAAAGGTTTGATTGAGTTCACTTGTTTATCTATCTGGTTCTCAGGATTTTTCTTAGGGAATTCACTGATGGATTATTCAATTTATGTTTTTAAATAATGTTACGTGTTCTATTTCCTCCTCTATAAATATATATAATTTATATTTCTGTAAATAGTCAGGCATTTCACATAGATTGTCAGATTTACTGGCAGAGAATTGGGCAAAACAGCTTCTAATAATTGCTTTAATTTCCTCTTCAGTGGTGGTGAGCTTGACCTTTTCATCTTTGATACTGATAATTTGGGTTTCTTTTTCTTTTCTTAAATCAAATTTATAAGTGGTTTATCTATTCTGTTGGGTTTTTTTTTTCAGAAAACGAGCTCCTAGTTTTATTAGTTCAATGGTTTCTTTCTCTTTTATTAACCTCTTCGTTGCTTTTTTAAGATTTCTAAGTTTATGTTTAAATAGAGATTTTTAATTTGATCTTTTTCTAATCTTTTTAGTTGCATACCCAGTCCACTTTCCTGTTCTTTCTTTATATTATTATGTGTTTAGTAATAAAAATTTTCCTTAGTAATACTTTGATTGTATCCCATAAATTTTGATATATTATTTTCATTGTTTTATCATTCTATTATTATTACTTATTAATTTATTATTATTTCCATGATTTTTTCTTTGACCAATTCATTTTTTGGGATTAATTTCCAACTGATTTTAATCAATGTTTCCATAATCCTGTATTGAATGTAGTTTTTATTACATTATGATCTGAAAAGAATCTATTTAATTTTTCTGCTTTTCTACATAATTTTCTAAGGTTTTTAATACCCTAATACATGGTTAATTTTTGTGCAGGTGTCAAGTACCTGTGAAAAAAGGTATGTTCCTTTCTACTGCCATTCAATATTCTTTAGAGGTTTATCATATCGAACTTATCTAAAATCCTATTCACCTCTCCTTAACTTCTTTCTTATTTTGTGGATGGATTTATCTACTTCTGAGAGGGGAAAAAAATTGAGGTCTGCCACTAGGATGGTTTTATTATTTCCTCCTGTAACTCATTTAACTTCTTTAAAAATTTGGATGCTATGCCATTAAGTGCATATATGTTTAGTATTCATATTACTTCATTGCCTATGATACATATTTAACAAGATTTAGATAACTGAGCTCTAGTTTTGATTTTGTTGAGATCACGATTGCTTTTCTTTTCTTTTTTTTTTACTTTAGGCAGAGCATGATATTGGGCTCTTGCCCCTAACCTTTATTCTGTGTGTGTCCCTCTGCTTCAAATGTATTTATTGTAATATAGGAATTTGATTTTAATCCACTAAGTTACGTACTTCTGGTTGAATTTCCTTCCATTCAATATCTCTCCTTTATCTCTCTCTGCAACCCCCACCCCCCCACCCCAGTCCCTTTTCATCCTCATAGGTATTTTGCTTCTGACCATGCCCCTCCCCAAACTATATTCCTTTTTATCATTCCTCCCACTGCACTTTCTACTTTCCTATAGGGTAGGATATTTCTATCCCCAACCAAGTGTGTATATTATTCCCTCTTTGAGCCAATCTAATGAGAACATGGTTCAAGTATTTCCTGCCACCTGTTCTACCCACTCCTTCTCTACTCATTTCACAGTTACAAACTACAGACCTTTTTTCCTGCTATTCAATGTCACAGCTAGGGGGTCAACAATGTAACAATATATGGGGGGGGGTGAGAACAAGGAGGGATATTTTTATATATTATCTTCTTTAGTGACAGTATTGACATCAAAAGGTCCAAACTAATTCCTTAGTTTCTTCTAAAAATACACCAAATTAAATCTAAATACTTCTCTACTTATTTAAGAGTGGAGTCAAATCCTTAACTCCTAATCTCCTTTTCTTTTGAATAGAAATTTCTCCATCCTTGAAAATATAAATACTTAATTATTGGTAGAATTTAACCAAAAACTTTCTCATTAAGAATATCATGCTTTAAAAACATATCTTAAATTATGAGCTTCCTTTTTACTTTTTTTTTTTAACACAAAATCAATTGTATCATTGGATTCTAGTGAATGAATTTTATTATTTTCAGAAGGAAAATTAAAAAACAAAAGAAACATATTGTGTATTTCTCTCATTTTCTAGACATCATGTCTTGTAAGATGGATTGAATATACCAATCTCTACTATTCACTGAGAGGCAGTGTGAAGTCAGAAACACCTGACTGTGAATCCTGAACTCAAACATGTAATAGTTGTGGGACCTAAGGCAAGTCACTTAACCTCGCTCCTCCAAAATTTCTTCATCTGTAAAATCCAGTTAAAAGTAACCTACATTGCTAAGACTAAAAGAGATGGTATATCTAAATGATTGCACAAGCATTAAAATGCTATATAAATGTTACATAAATCTACAGATAAATGTTAGTATAATTATTATCATCATTAATAGTATTATTACTTAAAGAACAGGAGAATTACACAAAACATTTTAATTTTCAAAGTATTTATGACTCATCCCCAACACAATAAATGTAGTTGTCCTTTAAAGAAATATTAACATACCTTAGATTGTATTGTCCTTAGATTAACTAAGTGAATGTCACAAGGCATGGATGATACAAGTGGAGAAAATCCATTCAAGAGGTGAGGACTATTTATGTCTGGATTTATAGTCATTGTAATGACTGGATGATTTAAGAAAGAAGATGTTAGGTGGCTAAGAAGTGAAGGAAAACTGACTGACTTCTTTTCTTCATTCTATTAGGAAAAACAACAAAAATTAGTAATTTATTTCCATTTCTATACAAATTAGACACAGTGGCACATGCAAACACACATATCTCTTAAAATAATACTTTTCATTTCTATTTTATATACTTTTACAAAAAAACAGCATTCTTCTAGAATCCCTTCTAGAAACAAGTTGTCTTTCTCTCACACTCTCTCTCCCTCCATGTGATTGGAACAATATCGCTAATTCCTTCTTTTCATTCATCTTTTTTAAGATTATCAAGATATAACAGAACTACTCCAAGACCTTATACTTAGGGGTCTATGAACCCTAACAGTAATATGGTTTAAGGGGACACATTTATGCATATAAGAAGTTTATCCTTATATTCATCATGATTATTAATTTGTGTTTACCATTTTATTTTTCTTTAACTCCTGTGACTGGATTCTATAAAGTTTCAGCTCTGGTCTTTTTATAAGAAATGCTTAAAAATCCTTAATTTCATTTAGTGAAAATAAAATTTATTTAAAAAATTTCATTACTCCATTTGCATCTTTACTTCATAAGATTAGACTCATTTTTTTTGCAAGGCAATGAGGTTAAGTGACTTGCCCAATGTCACACAGGTAATTATTATGTGTCTGAGAACAAATTTGAACTCAAGTCCTCCTGACTCCAAGGCTGGTGCTCTATCCACTGTGCCAGCTAGTTACCCTAGACTCAGTTTTTGAGTAAGTTTTCTTGCCATTTTCTTGTCATTTTTAAGTTCTCTGCTCATTTATAGTTGGTTGTTATTTATATGTGATTCTGATTGTAGCTTCTCAATACTTGAATTGATTCTTTCTAGCTGCTGGAAGTATTTTTTATTTGATCAAGAACCTCTAGATTTTGACTAGTATGTTACTAGGAGCGCTCACTTTGTGGTTTCTTTCAGATAAATGAATAATAAATACCATACTTTAAGGGATTCAGTATTCACTGAAGAAAGAAATAGATCATCTATTCATTTGCCAAAGAAATAAAACTTTTAATATAATACAAAATTAAAGAGGAAATATTCAAAACATCTAAGTTTTTTAAACTGTCAAAATACAGCACATTGCTTTGCTCTCATGGTATCATCAGAAGAGAAAAATGATTTTACATACATAAATGTTTAGCCAATATTTCTGTAACAAGAATTGTCATTTCTGTACTATAATATAAATGTTCATGTTTATGTGCATATATACGTGTGTGTGTGTGTGTGTGTGTATCCTTAAAGACACAAATATTAAATGTCATGATTCCCTACCAGGTTTGAGATATATACTACATGATTCACAAATGTTATGTTAGAATAAATACAGATGTTCCATCAACTGATTTTAAATTAAATTTAAGTTAATTGGACCTAATCAAGTAGAAAAAGATATGCTGCTATGCCCAGTTGCTTTGGTTACTAGTTATGTTCCAAAGAGAAATTTGAATGTATCTCTCATTATTGGAAAAATAATTAGTATTCCAATACTGACTTTTTCTGTGAAACTATAAGCATCAGTAGTGGTGGTATCAAATGAAAATTGTAGTAGCTTACCAGTATAAGGGATAAAGTATACAAAAAGTACAAAATAGTGATTGTTTCTTTATTCTCCAAGGAGTCAAGTTGAGCATGCACTCTCAAGTATAAGAAATTAATATTTGGGGGAAAGAAAAAAAGTTAGTTAGTGTAGGCTTGAGATCAAATACCACTTGTGACCTAATCTGTATAACCTCACACAAGTTAATTAATCTTGGGATAAATTCTAGGTCTCATTGTCCTCATCCATAAAGTAAGGGAGATCAGATGACCTTTCAGGTTACTTTCACAGCTCTGGATTTATCATCCTATGTTAATAGAGAGTAACATACCCTAGGCTGATAACTGATTGTAATAATGTCAACAAAATTATATAGCAAAGATATAAAGTTGAAAAAAATCAACAAAATATTCTTTGAAATCCTAGACCTTTTAATGCTGCTTGCAAATATATGCTTTCTTTTTATATAGTCTTTAGATTATGTAATGAAATGCAAATGAAAAAATATAGTATTCACAAACATATATTTTCAGTATTATATTTTTTTCATTTGCAATTCTGTCTAATTATTATATGGAGTTCCAGATAAGAAAATACCCTCTGTCAATGAAAATTAGCACCTGCTCTGCAACTTACAGTCAAGAGACTTGCCTGAGACCTAAGAGGTAAAGTGATTTGCTCAGTGTCACTGCTGGTATGTGTCAGAAGTGAAACTTGAACCCAGGTGCTCCCAACTCTTAAGTCAATTCTCTTTCTACAGTGCCAAGCTGTCCCTCAAATAATTATTATTCATCAGTGAGCATAAGATGTACTCCTTTCCAAAAACTGTAAATTTACATCAAAATTAGTATTACAGAATATCATATAACAATGAGTTCTGATAAAAAAAAGGTAAAATAATATATTATAAGCAACTTTCATATTGGTTCTTGAGAACCTGGTTTACTAGGGCTATCCCCTTATCTCTAAAACATTCCTAAATAAAAACAAATTTATTTAGTTTCACAAGAGACCCCCAAGTTTGACCACTGAAATTAGCTAAAACCATATACTTTTAAAGTTGGCCCAATTTCTTTCAGGAAACAAAAGAGATTCAGCAAATTGTTTATGTATAAACATATCTATGTATATATGTACATGTAAATATATTTAATATTACATCCTCCTCCTAAGTTTGCATTTGGAGCAGAACACAAGCAGTTCTCAGAAGCTTACTTAGAGTAAAAGGCTGGAGAAGGAAATGGCACTATTTTTGCCAAGAAATCTTCAAAAGTAATCTTTTTTGTTTCTTTGGGAAATATAGTATGAGAAGTTTAATTACCATTACATTTTCTTTCAGTAAAGATTTCATTTTTAACCACAACAAGAAATGATTCACAATATTTTCTTTTTCTATCTTACTGCCTTGCCTCCAGTTGGAGGGTGGGCCAGCCTGAGCAAGTAGACCTGGTCTCCCTTTTTCCTTTAGCTCCTGAAAAAGAACAGACCCTGCCTTCTGCTTTTCATAACATTCTTAAGAGGGGAGTCCTTCAAGAAATATTATATATCCTTATCTCCTGGTTAACAAATTCTTATTTCTTCTTATACTGGCTGTGTAAGTGAAAAATAACCTCTTTACTTTTGCTATCATTTCCCAGGACCTACCCTATCCACTCTGCCCTTCTTTCTACTCTTTCTTTTGGGATCCCTTTCTGTCAATCTATCCAGGTTGTGGTGATAAAGACATTGATTCTCTTTTATTCAGTCTTCCTCTCTATGTCAACTCCTCCCCTTAACAAGAGGATTTTAATATACATTATAATGTCCCCCAAAACATCCTGGCTTCTTTCTTAACTCGCATCCCCTCTACTCTACTCAGATCGAAAAACCCCCCAAAATTAGCAAGTTATCTACTATACACCAGAAATGATTGTTAAGCACTGAGGGATAGCACAAGTGGTAAAAGACGAAACCTGTTCTCAAGGTGTTTGTAATCAGGAATATATAATCAAGCTATGTATGATAAATTTAATAGAGGGGAGACTAAGATTAAGTTAGGTTGCAGAAGGCTTCCGGTTGAACATAGGATTTCAGTTGGAACTTGGAAGAAGCCAACAAGAAGGAAACTATTCTAGGCACAGAGAAAATGCCAGAACCAAGAGAGGGAATGGAACATCAAGGGACAAGTGACACTGGATCAAAGACTATGTGAATGGGAGCTAAAGATGTAAAAAGAATGGCAAAGGGGGTGGCTGGGTGGCACAGTAGATAAGAGTGCCGGCCCTGGAGTCAGGAGTACCTGAATTCAAATCTGGCCTCAGACACTTAATAATTACCTAGCTGTGTGGCCTTGGGCAAGCCACTTAACCCTATTTGCCTTGCAAACCTCCCCCCCGCCTAAAAATCAAAAAAGACCGTCAAAGTAAGAAAAGGACAGGTTATAAAGGGATGTGAATATCAAAGACAAGACATTTGAGTAGTTGGGTGACATGACATGAGCCAGGCTGGCCCACCAGATGACTACAAATAGTCCAAGCACAAGGTGAAGAATGCTTGTGCCATGGTGGAAGCAATGTGAAAGAAGAGAAGAGAGAGTATTTAAAGGATGTTAGAAAGGTGAAACGGGTGCTAGAAACAGATTAGAAATAAGGAGATGGGGCAGTGATTGATGGTGAGGCATTGTGGCTGATAACACCCTTGGACTTGCCTGAGGAACTGGAAAGATGGTGGTATTGTTCTCAATAAGAACAGGCAAGATGGGAGGTAGGGAGGATTTAGGGAGAAAGAGAAATCATTTTCAGACAGATGAGTTTCAGATGTATACTGGATATCCAGGTTGAACATTTGAAAGACAAGATAGGTAGATCTGAGAATCATCAGCACAGAGAAGATCAACGAATCCATGTTCTAATGACATGTTACACCAAATGAACTATTATAGGAGAAGAAAAAAAGAACCTAAGACTGAACCCTTTGGGCCATCTACTGTTAAAAGGGCATGAGAATCTAATAAAAAAGACAGAAAAGAGGTGGGGAAAAATACAGGAAAGAATGAAGTACAAAAATGTAAGAGAAATAAGAATATCAGAGAGAAGAGAAGGTGATCAAACTGTGCCAAAGACTACCAAAAAGTCAGAGAATGAAGACTAAGAAAGGATCATTAGATTTTGCAAATTAAGAGATGGAAAATTTTGATGTAATGATGAAATCAGAAGCTATATGTTGAGGGATTAATAGGAGAGTAAAGAGAGAAAGTGGGACACTCCTATTTTACTATGTGTCACACACTGATATGGTATTAACCTCAATTTCATCAGTATCCCATGTGTTCCACTGTAATGATCAAGGACTCTGAGATTACTGACCACAAACTCCTAACCTCTCATTTTCCCTTGTGCCTTATTTCCTCTAAATCTATTTTTCATCCTTTCTGCAACTTCCAGTCCTCACATCCTTTAGTGCTCTCTGAGGCCACAATCCCTATTTTGGTTTCACTTTCTTCCCTTACCAATCAGGATAATCCTATAAATTAACCAATTCAACTATATGCTGTCTTCTACTCTCTAATCCCTTTGTTCTGCTGCTGATCATAATTTGACAAGCCCAGGTTGGTATTATTACTGCTACCATTTTTCTTATTGACCTAAATAAGTCACATGATTGTGTTATCTGAGTCAGAAATTTTCAATATTCAGTCTCATCTCATTCAACCTCACTGTCACAATGAAGTAATTTTGCTTTTCTTTAATTACCTAAGGAACACCCTATAGTGGTTGTTCCACATTTTTTCTACTCTCAAATCTGTTGTCTCACAAGTTACTGAGAAAAATAGAGGTTATTTGTCTTTAGTTCCATTTTCTCGAACTCAAAAACCTCTTGATATTTCCTTCTCTCTTCTTCTAGACTGATTAAGAATTGTCCCTTTTAGTTCTCTCAACAGCCAACCCCTACACACTATATCCATGATAACACTCTCTTCCATCTCCTCCAGCAGCTTGTCCTATTGATCATTCTCAATTTCTAATCTCAACTAAGCTAACTTCTAATAATTTTTGCTGACAGTAAAGGAAAAGGACCATTGTCTGGAGATTCACTTCTGTTTTATAACTTGAGGAAAGTTACTCCATCTTTTAGATTATTGTCTAACTTGTCCCCAACAAAATAAATAAGGCTTCAAAAAGCAAATATCCTGCACAATCTAATTTAGAAAAAACATTTTAAACACTCTCATGATCTACCTTACCTCCTTTATTTTTTCTTTCCTTCTGTGGCTAAGCTCTTTCAGAATACCTACAATCACTACCTCCACTTTTCTTCTTGCACTCTCATCTAAAAACTCTACAATCTAGCTTCTGATTTTATAACCATGTTGAAACTGCTCTCTACAAAGTCTCCAATGTCTCAAAAACCAAATTTAAGGGTCTTTTCTCAATTCTAATCCTTCTTTAGCTCTGCAAGCTTCGCTCCTGTTGGTCACCCTGTTCTTCTAGATTTCTTTTGTATTTCATTTTTTAATATCACTTTTCTCTCTTCTGATATCTTTCTGGCACTAGCTCTGAAAGAACACTTTTTCTTTCTTCTACTAAAAAAAACATTTATTGGTTGCTTATTAAAGACCACTAAGACCTGTAGATTTAAGATCCTTCAGTTTCATCTCAGTTTAACTTTTAGGCTTATTTGGCACTATCTTCCTTCACCTATCTTGTATTGATAAAGATAAATAAGTATGTAGGGAGGTAAGAAAGGTAAACAGAAAAGAGGCCCTGTAGGCCACCCAAATTTGTTTAATTGGTTGTCTAGAATCAAAGACTCCAACTAGTGTTTAGAATCTTTCAGGGATAATATTTTAAGATCTATCTTGAGCATAAATATTTCTCAGGGTTCCTAGTTAAATTTATTCAGGTTTCTGACTTGCAAGAAGTCTCAAAGGAAATTGAGTATCAGAACCATGACTCAAGCCCAGGTCCCTCTGAATCTAAATCCTATACTCTTTCTACTGAACTTGCTGCCTCCCTGATTACATTTAGGAAGGTGTTTCAATAATCTAAGAGTGAAGTGGTTAAAGATGGATCAAAAATCATTGCAATGGTAATGAAAAAAATGAAAAAATATCCTACATTAATGACAAAGGTTTTGTTTAATATAAATCCTCAATGAAGATATTTAACCTACTTTTTAATTCAAGAGAATCAGAGGACCTGTCAATCTCCAAAACCCCAACTCTAGATCCTATGTTTACATTTTTTGAACTTTTCCCCAAAATTTTACTGATATTTATTGTTTCTTTTATCACCAGTTATTTCAAATATTCCTTTCCCTGACCCTCCCGGAAATCCATCCCATATAAGAAAAAGTATTTTTTAGGGAGGGAAAAAAAAAATCAGTACAAATGATCCATACATTGAAAATGCCTGAAAACAGGTAAAATGTTTAACAATGTTGACCTGTGGATCTACAACATAGTAGTTTGGAGATATTCTTTCATATCTCTACATTCAAGTCCTGTTTGATCTTTGTAATTTTGTTACATTTATTTTTGATTTTTTGATACATAGTTGCTCTTCCCAACATTTAGCACATTGACTGGCACAGGGATTAATTTCTATTTACATTTTTGTAGTCACTTTGTATATTGCTCTCTTAGCTTTGATTACTTCACTTTGCATCAATTCATATAGACTTTTCCCTGTTTCTCTATATTCATCACAGACAATTTCTTACAACACAGTAATATTCCATCAAAATTCATGCACTACAATTTGTTAAGCCATTTAACCAATGGGTATCTATGTTGTTTCTAATTCTTACATATCAAAAAAAATGCTGCTAAAATATTTGAGTGCAGAAAGATTTTTTTCCTTATTGTCTTCCTTATAAGCCTAGTAATGGGGTCCCTGGTTCAAAAAGTATGGACATTTAATTATGTTATTTGAGCAATTCGAAATTGCTTTCCAAAATGGTCATATTATTTCACAACTCCACTAACAATGTAGTAGTGTGACCTAAAAATTCTGAAATCCTTCTAAAATTGATGACTCCAATTTTTGGCAATTTGTAAGGTATGAAGTAAAATCTCAGGGTTATGATTTATATTGCTCTTGCTATCAGTAATTTGGAAAATTTCTTTCATGTGATTGTGAATATTTTGCATCTCTTCTTTTGAAAACTATTTGTTCTATAGCTTTTGACCCATTATCCCCTGGGGAATGTCTATTAATCATATACACCTATTACTTATTTATATATCGTGGATTCCAAACCCTTTTTAGAGGAATTTGAAACAAAAATTTTCCCATTTGATATCTATGCAAAAGCTCTGAGGTTTCAAGTAATCTAAATTATTTATTTTTATCTCTTTAAATCAACTCTAGTTCCTGTTTAGTTAAGAATACAACTTCTACCCAGAGTTGTGAGAACTATGAACTTTTTATTATCATTTAATAATGAGATCATTAATATTATGGTTGGGTATCAATTTGGAATGTACTGTGGAAAAAAAACATGAATGTACTGGGAATATTGTGGAAGGTATTAGTCTTAGCCTAATTTCTGTTAGAGCAGTTTTTATCAAATGAGTTTTTTCTTAAGTGTTTTCTACTTTATCAAACACTAAGTTCTTAGTGGCTACCAAAATTATCTGAGGTGACTGAAGTCTATTACATCTGATTCTCCCTTAGTCTAGTCTGAGTTATTACTCTATTTCTTTTTTAACCAATACCAGATGGATTTGCTGAGTACCATTCTATAATACATTTTGAAATCTGGAAGTGTTATTTCTCCTATGTTTCTACTTTTTTTCATTAGTATTCTACATCTTTTGTTTTATCAAATGAAATTTATTGTTTTATAAAATTCTATAAAGTTTCTCCTTGGTAATTTGATTGGTATAGCATTAAAATGCAAATTAATTTTGGTAATATTTTCAGTTTTATTATATTGGCATGACCTATTTAAGTTATTTTACACTTCTTTGTACTTTGAAACCAACTCTGTGTCTTTCAGGTTCTCTGATATGTTCATTTCCAGCTATTTTATGCATTTTGTAATTATTTATAATGGAATTTCCCCATTATTCCTTCTTAGATTTTATAAAGTATTACTATATAGAAATGTATTGATTTTTTGAGGATTTATTTTGTAGCTTGCAACCCTACTGAAACTATTGATTGTATAAATTAGTATCATGATTTCCTAGGATTTTCTAAGTCTATCAATTTATCAGCAGTTTAAATAAGGATAGTTTTATATCTCTTCTTTGCCTATCTATATGTCTTTAATTTATTGATCTTAGTAGTGTTGCAAGTATTTCCAGAAGTATAGCAAATAAGAGTAAGGAGAGTGGTATCCTTGCCTCACTCCTTTGTTTACTGGAAAATATTGTAGTGTATCCCTTTTATGTACAATTATTGATTTTGATTTTGGACAGATGCCTTTGTGATATTTAAAAAAAAGGTCCTTCTATGCCTAAACTTTGTAGGGTTTTTAGCATAAAAGAGTACTGTACTTTGTTTAAGGTTTTTCTGCATCTTTTGAAATGTTTATGTGATGTTAGTACTATAGTTTTAATATAGGTAAAATCTAAAAAAAGTTTTAGATCATCTTGGTACCTAAAGTTCCCAAGATTTTTATCAAAGAAATAGAATAACTATTTGAAAGAAGCGAAAAAACAACCCAAAAATGTGCCATATAATTCTTCCTACCATGTCAATCCCATTTCTTTTTTCTAATAGAATTCGAAATAAATTAGCTGTAATCTTGTTATCTTGTACACCTTGTCCAAGGCCACGATAATCATCTTGCATTAGACGACGATCCATGATAACTTCAATCTGTCCTGAAAAAAAGAGACATTTTGATAATAGCATTTTATACTGGCTACAATGATGGATTAATCCATATTTTATTGTTACTTCTATTACTAATGACCACATCAAGAATAAAACAATATAAAATGGCACCCATGTGGAAGAGTAGAAAGGGGGTACAAGTTGGAGTCAAGAAGATCTGATTTTAAATTCTATTTCAGACACAGTTATGTGATCCTAGATAAGTCACATCCTGGTTTCCTTGTGTTTAAACTGAGGACAATATATATAGCACCTATACTATAGGATTATTTTGACAGTCAGATGAAATAACATGTATAAAGCACATTGAAAATCTAAAACTCTCTATATATTCTAGCTATTATTTTATCATTATTTGTGCTGAATATTTATGAAGCAATGTGTCACAGTGGATAGAGAACTGATTTTGGAATGAGGAAGATCTAGGCTCAAATCCTGTAAAGATAATTAACTTTTGGGACCTAGGAAAAGACAATTTTTTTATGGTCTGAGCAACTTACTAGTAAAGATTATAAGTTTATAAAGGAGGAGTTTCTTTTACCGAGAAAATCACATTTAGTCAAAAAAAAAACTGTAATTTACACAAAGAACAGTTAAATGTAATTTAAAAGACAGGTTGAAAAAATAAGTATACCAAATATCAAATATTTTAAAAAATTTTAGCAATTAGTACCATCTGAAATGAAAAAAATATTTATAGTTTCTTGAATAAAATCCGGTCTATGATATGCTATATACTATACTATGATAATATGCTATATAATAAATAGTATATAGAGATGTTAAATATATTGGGTTGAGTGCTAAGTTGAACCAAAGGAAAAAAGGAGTGAAATTAGGAAGACCTGGGTTCTAGGGCCAGCTCTGACACTGACTATATGATTCTGAAAAAAAAAATTACTTAACCTCTAATATTCTAGGAAACTAAGACAGTAAGATGTAAAAATGTTAATCGACTGGTTCTTGAAGAGTACCAATGATATCAGTACAGTGATGTCTTGACTTGAAAGTGAATTACGTTTAGTGAGATGGAACTATGCAAAGTCATTAGCCTCCCTCTTTCCCCTAGAGTCATCTGAGTCTAGGGACAAGGCATATCTGAGGATGACTAGAGATGACTCTAGATGCAGTGGGAAATCTTGACCTTTTTAAACTAAGATGTTTCCTAGACACCATTCATTCAGTAAGTTCAGTAAGTTAAGACTAGTCAAGAATTGAGGCCAAAGATAGTCTAGTTTGCCTATTCAAAAAGAATCAATCTGGGAGGATGACCTTCAGGATTTCTGCCCAGAACAGAAATTTTTATTTACACTTAGTCATCAAAATTTAAACAATGAGCAGATGAGACTTGGGCTGAGGATGTGATTAGAGTATAGAGAAAAGACACAGTAAACATAGTACTGAATTCTCTAGTTTCCTGGTCTTATTCTCTGCATCTATAAAATGAAAGGGTTAGAATGATTTATAATTCCTTTTTTTCCCTTCCTCTCATACTGGCTTTATTTTGTCATTCTTCCTTTCCTTTCTTTTATGAAAATATAGAATTACTATATACTTCAAAATATTTTAAAAACATTTAAATAAACCTTTGTTCTCTGGCCTTGGGATTTTCCACTCTCTCTCTTTCTCATTAAAATTTTTTTTTTTTTTGCTTTTAGGTAGCTCTCTATAGAAGAAATATGCTTGACATTATTAAAGAGCAAAGCCCTTTTACCAAGGTTGAGATAGCATACTTGGAATCTTTAGCAAATTTGGGACAAAAAAGAGGACATACCATTTTTTAAACTTCCAACACCTAAAGACTGGGCAGAAAGAAGTGTCAAACGAAATCCATCATCTTGGATATAAGCCATTGTTGACATTGGGTAGATATTTGCTTGAAGAGGTAATTTACTCATTGTCAGTCTAGGCTGAATCTATAATACAAAATGTTATCTTTAGCTAATTCAGCTGATATTCACATACTTATCTGGTGGAAATCTGAATGTCTTTGTATCAACAGTGATGAAAAGAAGATATATATATATATATATATATATATGTATGTATTGAAATTTCTCTCTGACCATAATCAACATTTCTGTTTCACAGAGAAACACAGCACAACTTTATTTCTGGTTCAGAGCTTTTTTGTTTTTTAAAACAAACATTTAAACATTTTTAAAAATGAAATGTTCTTTAGAGGAATGGGAGGGAAGAAGACAAAGAGCTGTTGGCATAACATTTCTGAGAAAGATAAATTTTATGAGAGTATTAGAATATTCTTAGTTTTTAAAAATAGTAAGGGAAAAAAGGAAAAGGGTATTCAATAAAGTCTTAACATTGATAAAACAAATTACAATAGAATTGAAAATTTTTTCTGATCCAAATCTGGAATATTATACTTATAATGAACACTAAACAGAATAGCTGTATATCCAAGTTTAAAAGATTATAATAAGTTTTTTTAAAAAATCATTATTTCCTGAGTTGGTTTCCTATAAATATATATAAAATGTGATAGGTATGTTAAAACAATTGGTATTTTTATGACTATTTAGTGATTTTCAAAAACAGATATTTTACATAACAACTGTAGTGACTTAGAATCAAAAGAATATTTGTACCTAAATAACTCTTCTAACACATGCTCTTTCTTATTTCAAGGCATGATAGTTCAATATGCTATTTTTGCTTCTGGCTAGATAGTTTTTTAATTTTTATAATGCAAAGAAACTGAACCCATGACATTATTCCTAAAAAGATGAAATAGAAAACACAATTATAACTAAGGTGACTAAACCTTTAAGTCAGAAAAATGTTGAAATTCTAAGGGACTTTAGGGGTCATTCTATCCAAACTATCATTGTACAATCAATGTTATTAAGGACCAAAGCAGGGAGTAATTCTTAGAGATCACAAAGTTAGTAAGTAGTTAAGCCAGGACTAGAATCAGGGAAAAAGATTCTCATTCCAATGTTGTTTTAATTGCACCATATATTTTCCATCTTAAAGTCAGAGATCCTAGCTTTAAGCATAGGCTCTATTTCTACCTATTTAACCCTAGGCAAGTCATATAACTTCTCTGTGACTCATTTTTATCATCCATAAAATGAATTTTGAATTAGAAGATGTTTAATATTCAAACTAAATTTTAAATAAATTGTGAACAGAATATTGATCCTCCGAATACCAAATTCAAATCACTTTCTTCAATATTGCCAAATAAATTCAATAAACATTTATTAAGTACTTTCTATATAGTCACTATGGTAGGTGCCAGGAATACAAAGACAAAACCAATACAAAATAGTACCTGCCCTCTTCTAGGTTATAATGTCCTGAGATAGAGCATGCACTCATCCTAAGAGATAATATGGTATTCAGCTCCCTTTTATCCTTTGTTCTATCTTTTTAAAAATGTAATTTTATGGAATTTGTTTAATAAGAAAAGCTCTGACTAATCACAATAGCCCAGGGTCCCAATTTAGGAAGAATTCTAAGTTAGGGATGAAAGTTAATGCTGTATCTTAATTAAATTTTGTGTTATGGCCTTAAAGTGGTTATTCTCTACTCTAAGCACAAACTAAGTATACAATATAAGCCTTATTGATCCTAGATTTTATTATATATGAAGCAATCATCTATTTCTCTGCACTCTTCTCTCTCTCATTGCTCCTACACAGCTATTTATTAAGTCTTGGTGGCAGTAAGGAGGACATCTCATCCATTACTACTGTTGTTCAGCTAACATTCTTCTT
The DNA here is from genome assembly GCF_037893015.1 of Macrotis lagotis. Classification (NCBI taxonomy): domain Eukaryota; kingdom Metazoa; phylum Chordata; class Mammalia; order Peramelemorphia; family Peramelidae; genus Macrotis; species Macrotis lagotis. Next base: position 204,196,028 of record NC_133666.1, on the reverse strand, counting down.
CCTTTCAGTCAGTTTCTCTCAGACTTAACTTGAATCTTTTTCAAAACTTTCAAGCACAACTCAAATCTGTTTTCTTATTCAAAAAGTACGAAAATACAAATTGCATTTGAGAATGGGAGAGAATGTTTGTCTCTTTAAACCAGGAATGGGGAACTTTTTTTTTTTTTTGCTAAGGAACAAAACTTAAAAATAAGCTTGCTCTATTTGGTCAAATGTTTAAATAATTCTTCTCTAAAAAGCTCCTAGATTTGTTGAATTTCAAGTCCTGCCTGCAGTTGCCTTGGCAGTGCCATACAGAAGATAAGGCTTGTGGGTCAGCCAATGTTTCCTAACCCTGCTTCTAAACTAAAAGCCTGTTCTCAAACCCTGGATTTTGGCTTTGACATTCCAGGATTCATTTATGGTTTGATTATTCTTGGACTTTTGATTGACCATAGTTTTCAGAAAGTTGGATGATTCTTAAGATTTTTCTCCCTGATCTATTTTCTAGGAAAGCTATTTTTGATAGTAGATGCCTTATATTTTCTTTTATCTTTTTCAATCATTTGAATATTTTCTGGCATTTTTAATCTCATCTAGTCATTGAGTTGTTTGCTTCATTCTGTTTTCCTGGGAGCCCACTATTTAGCTGAAATTTTCCAGCTTCTGTTCTAAACTATTGTAGTCTCATTTTTTTTCTTTTTTCAACTCACTAATTTTTGTCATTTGCTTCATTTTTCTCAACAATTTTTGCAGTCAAATTAGTTCTTTCTATAAGATTCTGTTGACAGTTGTTACAATTTTTAAAAATTTTTACATTTTAGATTTCTTTTACCCCACATGATCATTGTTTGCTAACTTTTTCTGTCATTCACATTTTCAGTCTCCAATTTTGTGCTATGGCTATTCCCCTCCAACAGTCTTAAGTGGGTTAGGTTTGGTCTTGACCTCTTTGTAGTCTGGATATAACTAGTACACCTTGGAAGGGGAGCTGATAATGAATTCTAATCTTCTTCAATTCCTGAATTTCATTTAAATTTTTTGCTGGTTCCCTGGGTGTTTCTTTCAGAAAGGGCTTGGGGGATCCTGGAGGTCACACTGGTCTCCAGTTCCTGATGTAAACCCCATATCTAGCACTCAGGTGCTAAGTTGGTTCTATCTCCTAATGAGCCTCCTTCTGTTCTAAAGACTCCATGCCTGGGCCCCTGCCTCTGTGTTCCATGACCTCTGAGGTCAATTCTCACCCTGATTCTCTACTAAGAGGTTAGGGCCAGGATCAGAGGGCAGGCCCCTGATCATTGGAAATGATGCTGGTTTATGACATTATCAAGCTGGAAGTCCACTTGCAGAATTGTCATTGGTTCCCCTATTTTCTCCAACTCTGGTTTCTGGCAAGGTTATTGCAGTGAGCATTGTTTTTCCTGTTATGATCCTCCTTCCCCACCTCTACCCTTTCTGCCTAAGATATCTGACTTGGTATCAGCTTCCCTATTTTGTACCTCTCTACCAATGTATCAGAAGGATTAGCTTGCTTATGAATCTTTTCAAATATCTTTCTCTAATTTTTCAAGGACCTTTTCAGTTTCTTGTTGAGATTTCCATGGGAGAACTGAGCTTCTCCACAATATTTCTTGCTACCGTCTTAAATGGAGTGTCAAATCAAATAATTCAGCAGGATCTTATGTTCTCAAACCTGTTTCAAGGTTTTAACTTATTCTTTTTTGTTTGTTTTGAAGGGTTTAGATTTGTGATTCATTGTTGTGGATGGAAATTCTCTACTGAATTGAACTATCTCTAACATAGCCTTAGATGCCAGAGACACTAAGAGGTGGTAAGACTTAACTACCCCCAAATAATTATCATGAGATGGATTTGCTTTTGACATCTCTCTAACTACAAGGCAACTTGCCCTCTATCCACTTTACTTTGCTGCCCATCTGAAAGTCATTAGGTATAGTACTTATACCAAACATATGAATATTTGGTATGAGGCAGAAAATTATTGAAAGGTTCACATTCTTTACACATTTTTGAATTAAAGATAACTTTATTCCATGAATATAACATACTTAAAAAGGTTTTTATAAGACTGGAAAATAGAGACATTGGTTGATAATGAGAGAGGGTAGGTAGTTTGAGAACTTCCTAGCATAGGTTAGAGAATAAATTAACAAGGACTACAAGGATTTATGTTGTAGTGAGGGCCTAGATGAAACTAGATTACAAATTTGGAGTGAAACAAGTTACCACGGTTGCACAACTTTCTGCAGATCCATTCACAGCATATGAGTAGGAGCAAAAAAGGGCAGATGGTGAGAGTAATTTACAGCTGAGGATTGGCAAGGCATAAGCAGTACCATAGAGTAAAGAGACAAGGAATTAAAAGATTACACTGAAAAGTCAAATTGGCTAGCGAAAGGGTGATAAGGGAAGGATGGAGGAAGGAGACAAGGAGGGGGAAGGGGGAGAAGGAAAAGAAGAAAGGGGGAGGGAGAGAGGGAGTAACCTGAGGTACAAAGAAATTAATAGTTCATAATAAGGGTAAAAAGAAAAAGTTTATAAGGAGGAGGACTGGAATAGATGAAGTGATAGGAGGTTTTGATGAGAAAAAAGAAATTTCTTATTTCTTGATCAGCAATGATTTTAGGAGATAACAAAAACAAATCCTTGAGTGAAAGTGAGTTAAAGTGAAGAATAGGTTGAAAAACTAAGATATATATGGGTGTTTGATACTGCTCTTTGTAGTCATATAGGAAAAAAGTTATTAGATTTAGGATCAGAGAGCTTAGGCTTTAATTTCAGCTTTGCTAACTTATTACCTTTATGACACTGGAAAAAAGACAATCAACTATTTATAAAACATTTCCTATGTGTCAAGAATCATACAAAGTACAAGAGATACAAGTAAGGACAAAGAATGAAATAATATCTACTCACAAGGAGCATACATTCTAAAGGGAATAACAAGAAGTACATGTAAAAACATAGATAGCATAAATATAAAATTAGTAAGTAAAATATAAACAAACCAGCTAAATACAAAGAAGTTTGGGAAGGAAAATACTTGTAGTCAGGGGACCAGCAAAAGTCTCACACCCAAGACTATGTATGAGTTATGTCATTAAAAAAAGGTAAGGGAGTCTATAAAGCAATGTGAGGGGAGAAGAACAGTCCAGGTATAAGGGACAACCAGAACAAAGACATAGAGATTGAAGAAGTGCTAGATATCAGTAAAGCCAGTTTAGCCTTACCAAAATATAAAAAGTGAGTTATGCTCAATGAGTCTGAGTCTAAAGAGAACGAGTCAGGTTGCATAGGGTTTAAATGGATAAATACAATAATTCTCTTCCTATGCCTTCTTTTTCCTGATCTTCACTTCCTACTCTAGAACAGTAACCAAAAACAATGATATTATTACTGAAAAGGATAAGAGGATCTTCAGTTTTATGGCTTCTCATTCAAATTTAGTTCCATTTTTGCATTTGAATATGGCATAATATTTAGCTGTTTAGAAGTTGCTTAACAAATACATTCATTCAATCAACTTCTATTCTTGAAATATCCAGTAACCAAATAATGTACAAAATGTATACAAATGATAAAAAGAAATTTCAGTATAAATGCACATAATCCCTTCAACTATTTAGCAATTTGGGGAATATCATATAGCAGTTTTATTTTTTATGTTAAAAAAGCACCTCTTTATCAAAAATTCAGTTTATACCCATGAGATTACCTAAGATGACAGAAAAAGGAAAAAGTTGGAGAAGTGGGGTAAAACAGGTATGCTAATATACACTGCTGGTAGGTCTATGAACTAATCCAACCATGGTAGAAGACAATTTGGAATTATACCCCAAAAATTATAAAATGTATACATACCTTTTGATACAGCAATGCTACTGCAAGGGCTTCACTTCAAAGAGATAAAAGAAAAAGGAAAAGGACCTATATGTAAAAAATATTCATAGCAGTTCTTTTTGTGGTAGCCAAGAATTGGAAACTGAGGGATGCCTATTAACTGGGGAATAAGCAAATTATGGTATTTCAATGTGATGGAATACTACTGTGCTGTAGAAAAAGATAAGGGGATCAGTTGAGAAAAACGTGAGAAGTCTTATATGAACTAAGAGAAAGTAAAATGAGTAAATCAGAAAAACAAATTACACAGTAATAGCAATATTAGAAACTTAATCAACTGTGAAGACTTAGTAATTCTGAAAATACAATGATTTCCCCCAAATTTCAAAGGATTCATAATAAAAATGCTATCCAATTTCAAATAGAGAATTGATAGGCTCTGAGTGAAAACTGAAGACTATTTTTTCTCTATTTCTTTCATCTTTCTCCATCTTTTTAAGGAATATGTGGTACATGACATCTTATGCATGACCAAGTACTATATTTCTTGCCTTCTCAATGGGAATGGAGGGAGTAGAGAAAGGGAAAAGATTTAGAATGGAAAATAAAATCAAATTTTGTACAGATTTTTAAAAAATAAATTTTAAAAAGTTTAAAATAAAAGCTTACATTTGTTATTTCTTCAGTTGATATCAAATTAACTTGAACTATTACTAAGTAAAAATTATTAGTTTGTGCATTATACTTATGCTTTAAAGAGAATAATTACCTGATATCCATTCAAGTCAGTATAAAATCTTTTTTGACTGTTTAGGTCAGAAGAAATTCTCATTGCAATTTCACGGTTATATTCTCCTCTGATGTCCAAAATATTGGCAATTTCCACCGACTGACCTTCTATTCCTGAATTTGAAACAATATTATAGCATGTCAAAAAGTTCGTTTACATGTTTTTAAAATACAATACTGAATACCCTTCCAACTAGTTCAGAACAATTTTTAAGCAGTATTCTTAACATGAAAATATTATTATACAATAACATACGATTTCAATTCTTTACTATTAGAAGAAATTTCAATTCCACAGCATGAGACCCAGTAGAATATATGAATGTCTTTCTTTCAAAGAATGATATACACACATATATACACATAAATGTGCATATGTTTATATGTATAATGTATGATACACGCACACACACACACATATATGACTTGCAGTTTGGACAAGAATTCACATTAATATAAATTAATTTATTGCTATAACAATGTTTGAATATGAAAATCTGCTTAACATGAGGCCTTGACTATATAGGTTACTGGAAATTATATGGGTTAGCTATGCAGTACTCATTCCATGCAAAGCTATTCCAAATGTGTTGTCATTTTAAGGGGGATTTTATATTTTTCACTTCTTAAACACTAGGTTAAAAATGAGCACATATTAGAACAGGACAGTATTAAAGGGTCAGGAAACCTAAGTATTCCTCCCAAGGTGGAAAAGTTGTGATCATAAAGTATAGGGTAATACATCTTATACAGAAGAAAAGAAGGGAAGGGTTTGAGAAGTTTTGGTATATTGTCCTGACTCCACTAATTTCAGGTAGGGATAGAATTAAAAATAACCAAGCATAGCTTCTGTACTCCTTCCTGGTCCCCACTCCCCAATATTCCAAAAATAGGAACCCTTGTTCACTTTTCCATCATTTCTTTTCTCTTTATTTCACTAGAAATGATGACCATAAGCAAAAACCAAAGCTGAAAATGTTTAAGAAAGAGAGCTTATGCTAAATATGAACTTAAATTGCAACTCTGTACCTGGGAGAACTAATGAGGTGATAAGCATTTGCAAGCTATGTGTTGTATATATAAACTCAACTCATCTAAGACAATTCACAAAGTATAGTATTTTAGGCTGTTTCTCAGATGTACTGCAGTATGGATCTTGGTCTTTTTCTCTTTCTAGTACCTATTATGCCAACTCTACAAATCCAGAATGTCAATAGGAAACTAGGATTTCTAACTTTAAGCCACCAATACACTCCTGAAGTGGAAATCATGTGTGATCCCTATGTGAAATTAAAATTACTTTGGAATACTTTTTGTTGTTGCACTACTGCTAAGCACAACACCTGGTGCTTAAAAAATGCTTACTGAGTGTATGGGGCAGAAGACTGAGAACACAGGGAAGAATAAGGGATTTCAGAGAACTTTGTAGAAAGATGCTTATCTCTTTTTTATTTTGGCAAGAAAATTTTATTGCTGGCACTTAGTTTCAAGGTTGGGGGTAAGTCAAGAATCTTGTTGAGCCCTGGTTATGCTGACTAGAAGTTGCTGAGTCTACTAACTAGAGAGTGGTCCCATGTAGTGGGGGCTGCTAGCAGGTTAAGTCACAGGTTTGTAAAGTTAACTTTTTCTAAGATTAACTTTGTGGCCTGCCAAATGAGTTCAATCTAGATACCAACATTTCTCTTCATACTTTCAGGAATGCATTCATCTCCTCATTTCTGGTTCTTGGAATCCTTTCACCTTTCAAGGTATAACTCAAACTCCACTTTCTACATAAGGTCTTTCCTGATGTCCCCACATATTTCTTTTCTCTTTGTACTTTGTGTTTTATTTGAATATTTTTAATATATTTTATATTTATCTGGGTATGTATTTCCCCTGTAAGCTCCATAAGAGTAGGCAATATTTTATTTTTGTTGTCAGTGCCTAATGCAGAGACTGGCAGAGAGCAGACAATTAATAAATGCTTGATTAGTGAACTGAATTATTAACAGGCTACACCTCTAATTCCAACTAGCCAACTCACAAGTAAGTTATTTTTCAACAAAGGTATACAACTTAATGACATTAATTGGCTAAAAAGATCTATTATCAGAATCAGGAAAATATTTAAATCACACTGCTGACTTATTGTTATATTGGTTACAAAAAGTAACCAATGAGGTCACCAAAGATGTGAATAGAAAGGACATCTATTTCTATTCCAAAGCACAAAAAACCCCTTCTCTTTCATTTTATTTTCATTTTCTAAAAGAAAACTTAAAATCAACATAAAAAACAGTATTTTGATTTCTGTAAATGAATCAATTGCATAAAAATATTTTTTCTCAGCAATGTGATACTTTAAAGAAATTGGGAAAAACTAACAGTCAGACCCAATAATCGAATGAAATTCAATAGCTTTTCATATTGCTAAGAAATTGAGAGGAAGCAGTATAGTGGAAAGCATGCTAGACTAGAAGTCACCAAAGATCTGGGTTGAAATTCCACACTGCTGGACTTTGTGAACTTCTACAAGTCACTTCTTTGAGCTTCAATTTCCTTTTATGAATGAGATGCAAAACTCATTTGTAAAGTTCTCAAACTCAGGAAGAGAAAAATTACTACCCTATTTGCCTTTTCTCTTTGGATTCTCTTAATCAACAAAATTAATATCATGAAATAGAAATCTAAGGGAATTGAAATAATTCTGAAACTCCTTCCTGAAGTAAAACCCTAGAGGATAAAACTGAATGCTATGGGCTCTGATGCAACAGTATATTATCAACTGCAAACAAGTCCATTCAAAGGACTTCCCTCCCTATCTCTAGGGGAATCCCTCTTAGTGGCAAAAATGTTTCATGAACATGTTCTCCCTCTTTAATTTCTTTACCTGATGTTTGTGATCTATTAATTGTTGAATCAGGCTTTTCATACTGCTATAGCTCTCACAGAAACATAGTTGGCTTTCAGAAATGGTGGGGAGACACATTGTGTTAGAAGAAGTTTCCTTGTTAGGTTTTGTTTTGTTTTGTTTTTTTTGCTTTATGGCACCAAATTTTTTTTTTTGTAATCATCAAATGATGTAAATAGGGGCTGGGCCTATAATTTTTATTACAGGGAACTACTTGGTAAGGAAAATTTACTAATGCAGGTTAGAAACCTTCTCTGAAAACTTAGAATCTTATTTGTTTTAAATTATATGAACAAGACTCTTGTATTCCCTACATCTTTCAGCCAATTGCCTGATGGTGAAGTCAAGGTCTACTGCAAATTATCACTTTTAAATATTGAGTATTTGTTGTTAAAGATTACACCATGTAACATACATGTCTGAGGAAAAGAAAATTAAATGGCAAACATGGCTGAAATAAGTTTATATATATATATAGATATATATATATATATCTATCTATATATATACATATATATATATATTTTAAAAAAAGCACCTTATAAAAGAAAATGTTTAACAAGATTGTGTATGTATACCCCTACAGATTGTTTGTCTTGGGAGGGGGAAGAATGGGAGAGAAAGAGAAAATTTTACAAAAATGAACACTGAAATAAATGCTGGTTTACCATGAAAAAATACAAAATAAAGAAAGAAAAAAATTATATTTTTAAAAAGGAACACATGGCAGCTTCATTTTTGGAGATAATATAAAATTAACTTAAATACTCTAATGCAGATCTTGTATTTTCCACTTGTTTACTTTGGTAAGATAATTGTGTACTGGAATTTTATTATTCTTCTTTATAGAATCTGAGTTAGCATTCACATGTAAAATAACAAACTAAAAAAGAAAATTAAAGCCACCAAACATCAAAGGGCTTTGATTTTCACTTTAGCAAATAATCCAGGCAGATTTCTAGGCACTGGCCAAATAATGTAAAGACAGAATTCCTTGGAAAGATTCACATCTATATTAATATGCCATCCTGTAAATTCATGTAGTTTTAATTGATTCTTATTTTTATCTTTAAAACCAGTCTCTCCATTTTTTTCCTACAAAGAAAACTTTCTAGATGAGAGGTAGGATAGTAACTGGAACAGAATTGGTGTGGTTCTGTGGCTGTGAGCAAGTTATTTAACCTTTCAGTGCCCCAGGAATTCTCCAAGACTATAAAATGCAGAGAAATGATCTGCATTGGGAGAAAAAATTTCTTATGAGAAATTTCCTACCAAAAAAATTTTGCCAAAGAAGTCACAAGTCCAATAAAAACAAAACCAACCCCCCCCCCCAAAAAAAAAACCCAGAATAGGTACCTGGGCCTAAATGGCTCTACAGTCAACAGGCAATAGTCATACTTATCACAATCTCTATTAGTCACCTTGAGTAGACTGGGAAAGGTTCCAACATGGTAATTCTACTTCCCTTGTGAGAAAAGTACAATCTACTAATCTAGTTAGGATTCAGAGCAGTAACTCTGGAAATTTCCTGCCATTTAGATTAGTTTGTCTTTTTTTCTTCACTTGTAAAGGCAAAGAAACCAAGCTTAAAAGTTCAAATCATTGAGGAGCTTCCCATTGGCCTAAGGCAACCGTATTAAGGGGGCATGTGTATTAATTGCTCTAAAGGTTTTCTAGGTGAGTCACCACATCTTTCTCATCAATCAAATGTGTTGCAAATGCAAAGGTGAGCTTTGTCAAACTGAATCAACATTATCTTTGCTGAATAACCTGTCTATCTATTGAACTTTTTGCCATCCCTCAAGAAATTATTGCTTTTTTAAACTTTAAACCCAAATCTGGAAGAAGTACAGATAATACCTTGCTACACATCAATTACCATCCTGATGTCCCTGAAAAGAAGCAGCATCCCTAATATGGCAGAGGGTCAACTATTCTTCTGTAAAAAGGGAAAGCTAAGACAACATCTTTCAGGGAATTACCAAACTTCCACTAATGTAGATACAGTGTGGAGGACCACAGCATCTCTTTCACACACATTTCTCTCCTCACATTTTTATCTGGATATAAAAGAACATCCTTTAATGAATCTCATTTGGAACATATCATATGTATGAGTTTTCTTCTTTAAAATTCCTAAATGGATGACATTACCACATAATCACTTACTAGGAGAGGCCTTTGCTACCAAATGAACAAGTTTAAACCAGTAGGAGAAAATGATCAAGTCATCTCATTTTAAAACTCCTGAACCTGAGAGTCCTTAGTCAAATTGCTCTAAGTATCATGAAAATAAGCATATCTTGAGAATCTAAGCCTCTCATTAGGTTCTTACTATATTTCCTTTTTTGCTGGATTTGTGATTTCATTAGTGTAGAAAACTTCGAAATGTAAATATTCCTTCCAATCCAGATTAACAACTCTTCTTAAATTTATATTAAAAGCATCTAGAATGGTGATGTCAAGTCTCTTACTCAGTCACAGAATCAGTATATTGTGAGAAATAAGAGTCAGATCTTTCTGATTAAAGCTGGCTCCCTACTGTTTCATGATGCCTACTTCCTTACTAGACGTTATCTCAAATTGGTATTTACATTTTCTAAGCTCCTGGAAGAACTTTTCCCTTTCAATATTTATTTTACTACAGTATAGCATAGCAGCTGGAGATTAGTCAGCACTTAAGAAATGCTTGTTACAACAAGTCTTTGAAAACTATCATATACCTTACTGCATTCCTACTTCTAAGTATATCTAATATGGAAACTTCTCAATGAATAATGATGATTATTCTTACATGAATAATTAATAATGCAACAGTTCTGAAGTGAAGAGGAAATAATTCAATAGTTCTGATGATAAGTGAAGGCAATAACATAACAGCTCTGATCAAAAGTGATGAAGCCTTGAAGTAAGATGTTTGCCCTGTGCCTAGAGAGAAGGGTACAGATGGAAGAAATGTACATATTTAACAGAAGAGAATTAGTCACCAACTGGAAAAAAGAAAGTGAGGGATAGCAAAGAAGAAAGTGTAACTCCAAAATGCAGCAACTAGAAGATGGTATACTCAAATAAAGTTTAGAGGAGAAGGATGACAGAAATGTTAATCTGACAGTTGGCATTTTGTGAATGGAGCTGAGGAAAACAATTAGGCCTGGACATATACATTTGGGAGTAATTTTTGTGGAATAATTGAACCCATAAGATCTGATGAGATCACTAAAGGAAAGTGCACTGGGGAGGGAAGAGAAAAGGGTCCAACATAGAGTTTTTGATAGACACTCACAATTAGGGGGCAGGAGATGGACAACAGTCCAGCAAAGGAATTGAAAAGGAATGATTAGGTACAAGAAAATAGGAGCAGGTCATAGAAGTCAAAACAAAGAGACAAAAAGACTCTCCAGGAAGTGAGAGGTGATTAACTATCAAAACCTCAGATAGAACAGTTATGGTGAAAAGGGTTGCACTGGAGCCATATTATAGAAGGGTTAAGACATGAATGGATGGTAAGGATGCAAAGGCAGTAAAAACAGATGTCTTTTTAGGAATTTGACAGTGAAAGGAAAAAGAGAAGGAGAATAACTTGAGAGAATGATAGAATCATGCTATATAGATATCAAAGGCAAAAGAAAGGAAGAGAATGAAATTAGGTGACAGGAGAGGGAAGAATACAGAAAATGAGAGAGGGGGAAAGATCAAGAGAAGCAATGGCACAAGTAAATGATGAGTGAAGGTGGGATCAAAGCACAAGGTATGAGAATTACCTTGGAAAGAGTAAAAAAAAAAACCTTTATTTCTCAAAGACTGAGGCATAATACAGAATGATTTTTAGTGATGTGGAGTAGCAGATGTAAGGAAATACTTAATTCAGTAAATATTTTTATTAAAAACCTACTATGTACTGGGAATATAAAGATAAAAAATGAAACCATCCTTACGCCCCTTTAAATAATTACATAATATTGTAGGGATAACATGTACAAAGAACAGTAAAATAAGAAGTAAATAAATAATAAGAGAAAACTTAATTTGGTAGGGTTGGTGGTGCTCTTCAAAGACCTCTTAACAGCAGGGTAGCTAGCACTTGAGTTAACCTTGAAGGAGACTAGAACTTCCAATTGTGGGAAAAAAGTGATGAAAAGATGATTGGGAGGAAAAAAGGCATGAATGTGAGAGATGTCGTACAAACAGAATCCATGATTTTGAGAGGAGAGGGAAAGAGAAGAATCCAAAAATGAATGATGCTATGAATCTAATTAACCTAAAGAATGGTAGTCTCCTAAAAAGAAATTAATCTACAAATCTGGAAGAAAAATGGGTTTCAGAGGAAATATGAGTTCTATTTTGAACCACTTATTTTGAAAGCCTGATGGTATAGACAATAGGAAGTTGGCAAAGCAGGACTACAATTAAACCAAAGTAAAGTGAATAATTTTGATTACATGAAATTAAAAAAAGCTTCACACTAACAAAACTAATGCAGTCAAAATTAGAAGGTAAACAGGAAACTGTGGGAAAATATTTACAGCAAATTTCTGAAATGAAGGCCTCATTTCTCAGATATATAGGGAACTGAGACAAATTTGTAAAAATAAGAGTCACTCCCCAGTGGATAAATGATCAGAGAATGTGAACAGGAAGTTTTCAGAAGAAATCAAAGCTATCAAAGTCACTTGAAAACATGTTCTAAATCTCTACTGTTTAGAGAAATGAGAATTAAACAACTCTGAGATGGTACCTCACACTATCAGATTGTTTAACATGACAGAAAAAGAAAAGGACAAATACTGGAGGTAATGTGAAAAAATTGAGCTATTAATGCACTATTGATGGAACTGTGAATTAGTCTAACCATTCTGAATAACAATTTAGAACTATGCTGAAAGAGCTATAAAAATGTATATGCCCTTTGATTCAGTATAACATTACTAGGTCTGTATCCTAATGAAAGGAAAGAGAAAAGAACATACATACATACATATATATATATATATATACATACATGCACATGTGTGTGTATATATGGGGGAGGAAGGGGAGAGAGAGACAGAGAGAAGTAAAGATGCACATGTGTGTGTATATATGGGGGGAGGAAGGGGAGAGAGAGACAGAGAGAAGTAAAGATAACACCTTTTTGTGGTGGCTAAGAAATAAAAATTAAGGGAATGCTTCTCAATTGGGGAATGATTGAACAAATTGTGGTAATTTGTGAGGGAATTCTATTTTGCTATAAGAAAAATCTGGGAAGACTTCTATGACTTAATGTAAAATGAAATGAGAAAAATCAAATGAACATTGTACACAATAATAGTAATACTGAACAAGGGTGAACTGTGAATGACTTTAGTCATTCTAAGCAATACAATGATCCAAAATATTCCAAAGGATTTATGATGAAACATACCCCCCCCCAAAAAAAGAACTGATAGCATATGAATACAGATAAAGCACACTTTTAAAAACTTTCCTTTTGCAACATAGCTAATATGGCATTGCCTTCATCATGTTGTTTGTCTCCCCAGGGATAGGAAAGGAGAGAAAAAAGTGAGGGAGAAAATTTGGAACTCAAAAGTAAAAAATTAAATAAAAAGAAAAAATATTATAAAGATGATCAACTGAGAAAGACTTAGCTGTCCTGAAACAGGAAATAGGACCTATGATGAAAAATGTTATCCATCTCCAGAGAGAACAGATGATCTCTGAGTACAGACTGAAGCACACTTTTTTAACTTTCTTAATTTTTCTTGGGGTTTTTGTGTGGGTCTATTTTTTTTTGCAACATAATCAATAAAGAAATTTTTTTTTGTGTAACTTACTATGTTCAATAAATACCATATTGTTTGCCTTCTCAACAAGTGGGAGGAGGGGAGGGATGAAAGAAAAGAATTTGAACTCAAAATTTTTAAAAATGAATGTTAAAAAAACTTTTTACATGTAATCAAGAAATATTTAATGAAATGAAAATATATACCAAATAGTACAGATTATGACACTCTGATGTATTCTTATTCTTGCAATTTGTTCACATTCTTTTATAGATATACTTTAATTCAAAGTCTAATGCAATTATTCTATTTTATGCCAAGATCAAGGATGTTCATAACGAATTTGCAGATTTTCAAAGATTTTGTAGAAATGAAAAAAAAATAGGTATGAGCAAACATCAACACTTTCTTTTTTAATGACTTTGACTTTTCAGATTATTTGGTGCTGCCTCTTCCTCAGATATTTTGAATTGTCTTTAAAATGATGATTATCTCCATCTGCAAACATTGCCTCTGATTTCAGTTGTTCTAGCCCAGCTGTTTTTCCTTGCTTTATTCTATTTTATAACATTTCTACTCCTGTAACACAATGGCAACTGTGTTGTTCAAGTCCATATATATATATATATATATATGTTAAAGCTACTGAGGAATGCTAAAGGGATTCCATGAACTTGAGTTTTTGAGCTGCCAAATTTTTCAGGAACAATGAGCCCAGAGAATTGAGGCCTTGAATGTGTCAAGGACAGAACCCACTCTGCCATCGCCCTGAGCCAACATAATGTGTTGCTTATAAATCAAGATGGATTCCCTATGTGAGACAAGATGGTGCCAGTCAGTCTGCATTAGGCAGAGAAATTACTTGTGTAGTTGGGACACTTGTAGATAAGGAGACCATCCTTTCTTCATAGTCTAGTAGTTCCCAAGGGGAAAGAATGCATCTTTTGCCATCACCTTGCTCTTCCACTTCAGGAGGGATTTTTGTCATTTTCTACCTTTACTGTACCCTTTGCCCCTGCCATGTCATACTCACTTAAAGTGGAGATTTCTGGTGGCTCTTCTTCCCTTTGCCCTGCTGTTATAAAAATGCAAACTTCTGTATGGATTGTGAACTCTTTGGGTTCCACATACATGTTTATTTTTCTTTTTTTTAAATATAAATATATATTTAATTTTTTATTTAAGGCAATGGACTTAAGTGACTGGCCCAAGGCCACACAGCTAGTCAATTAAGTGTCTGAGGCCAAATTTGAACTCAGGTCCTCCTGACTCCGGGGCTGTTGCTCTATCCACTGGGCTACCTAGCTGCTCCAAATTATATTTCTCTGACAATTATTAAGTTCACTCTTTTTTATCTCTTTTTTTTGTTTGTCCCCCCGCCCCAGGCAAATGAGATTAAGTGACTTGCCCAAGTGACTTACACAGCTAGTTAATTTATTAAGTGTCTGAGGGTGGATTTGAATTCAGGTCCTTCTGAATCCAGAGCCAGTGTTCTGGCCACTGCCCTCACCCCACCAGTTCATTTTTCTTTCAGTGAACCTAGATTTCATTTAAATTTCAAGAAGTTCTAAATGCCTGTTGACAAGGCCCTATTGTTGCTGATCAAGAAAAAAATTCTATAGCTATTTAAATATAGCTTTACATTTTTGTTTACAGGTTGTTCTTCAATTTCATCCTTATATGCTTTGGGGATGATTTGGTTTTACTGGATATCTTGTTGAACTTTCTGTAAACTTATTTTTTCTTTGATTATTTCCAACTATTATGAAGTGATATTGTTCAATAATCTTAAACAGTGTGCTCTTTGATTGCTATACATTTCTGGTAAGATCAAGTGTCTTTTGCATATCTACTCTAATTTGTTCAGTTCATATTGGTGGATTTATACTGGTTAAATTTCTATAGGAAAAAATGATGATAATCAGTGTTATTCTTTTCCTACAACACTTTCACTTTCTTCTTTTTTATACATTAATATTTTGCCCTTAACAAGTCAGTCTGACAACATACAGAAATCAGATTTATAAATTACTCTCACATTGGATTCTACATGCTAAATAAATATATAAACAATTTTTAAAAGAAGGGTCTTAGTGGGAATTGCCACAATGTTCAAATTTCCAACATGTACTATTATCAATGTCTACACATACTAAATCAGTGAGACTTTAGGAATATGTATAAGTAAGATGGTAAACAGCTCAGTAACAAAATTATCATCATAAAATGAAGGTGAATTTGATCTTTAAAATGTTTTAGAATAGATTCTATAATCTATTAATAGTTTACAAAATAGTTTACAAAACCACTGTATTGTAATAATTATATAGAAACTATTTTCAACATAAAAATGAAAACTGAAGGCTTTTTAAATCTTGTTTTGGGTCTTATTACAATTTTACAGATAAGGAAATTGAGGTCCTGAAAGCTTAAAAGATTTGCCCAAGGTCAGACAATTAAGGCAGTAGTTGACTGTCAAATATTCCAACTTTTGATTTTTTTTTGCAGAATTCTATTATGCCCTGAAGAAAAGAGAATGATTTTAAATCTATGATATTTCCCAGTCAAGGATCAAGGATTATTTCCAAAAATTATACTGAAATTTATATTGTAGAACAATTTTACATGAACTCTTTTATTGCTAAATACCTCTTTGTATGGAAATTACTCAATCATTTCAACCAAAAAAGTTTCTGAAAAAGTTCATTACATTCTGTCTTCAAGCTACTTGGTTTTTTTTTAAAGAAATTCATCACAAGTACTGTTTTTATAATATGTTAATGAGAGATAAGGCAGAAATATTTAGAAATTTTCTTCTAAGGGTAGCAGAGTGATGATAGCAAGCACTGTAATTTATACTCACAAAAAATAACTGCCTTGGAGAAAACTTGAAGACATACATCATAATAAATCTAAGGTTTGAACTCTTTTGTCAGCATTTGAAAAAATATATATACACATATATATGTATATGTATATATACATATATATATATATACATACATATATATATATATATATACATATATATATGCTGGTAACCCATAGCAACCTAAAACTTCAAAGCAACTCTTGATATCAGAAACTAGGGTACACAGTAAAATAATTACAGCTAAGAAGACAAATGAAAGCATAGCTAGCAAATGTCGCTTACTGATCAGTGTCAATGTAAATTAAATGTTTCTGTAGGCATGTACAATATCAATTCTAACAAAAAAGGATACAGAGACTTTTTAAAAGGATCAAGGGTTATATTGTAACTTTGAGGTTGCAGAAGGGAAGTACAACACTTGTATAACATTGAAGATACCAGAAGGGAAGTACAATATTTTTATAACATAGAAAGCTGTAATTTGGAGAGCAAATAGATTTTTACTTGAATTCACAAGAAAAATATTCTTAGTGCCTACAAATTAAATCTCATAACTGAAGTGTTTTGGAAAAAGAAATTGGAAGAAACTGAGTGTTGTGATGCATAGAATCTTGCTTGAGGAAGATCTGCATTCAAGTTCTGGGTCTTAGTATGACTCTAGGTGTAGGTCAGCTAATACTCTTCAGTATTTGCTTCCTTAGCTATAATCTGGAGATAATTATTACCATATTTAAGAGTTACTGTGAGGATCAAATGAGATGACATGTAAATCCTTTGAAAAGCTTAAAGCACCGTATAAATATTAACTACAAGCTAATATTGTAACAGAAGGAGAAGTACACTCAAGTCTCCCCAACAATTCTTCTGTGATATAACTTCAACTCTATTGTAAATATAGCATCATAGGAATCTAATAATTAGGAGAGGATAAGGAACTTTTGATGCTTTAACTTTTAAGAGCTTTGAAATAATTATTATTAACTATAATTACATATAAATTTATTTTTATAAAGCATAATCATATACATTTTCCAATTGATGCATAATACTTTGAACTAAGCAAATAACATTTCTCTTCTCAATATTCACAGCAAGAAAAACAAATGACATTTATTTAGTCATTTAAGGCCTCCAAAGCACTTCATTTGTGATCTCATTTGATCACTGCAACTAACATGAAACAGAGATTGGAAGGAAACAAAATCTCAAAAATAATGCGTTAAGGACAAGAGTCAATTCAATTCAGTTCAATCATTTATTAAAGACCTTCAATTTGCAATGCATAACAATCTGAGCCTGGAGATCACATGTTTTTTCAAAATATGAGAGGGTAAGTGAAGAAGGGAAGGAATGGATGAGTTCTTTTAATTTTAAAGAATTTTCAAAAGTATTTTTATTTTGGGGTAAAAAACTCTATTTAATATTTTGTTATGTTTCAAAGATTCTAATTCTATTAAATGCTTTAAATTAAATTAGAAAGACATAAAAATTAATTATTAAAGATCAATTATATTTTTAAGTTTTTTCTGTTTATTATTTACTGGGAGGAAGGTGCCTATTTCATTCATTCATTCATTCATTTATTCATTCATTCATTTATTTATTTATTAAGTTTTTGCAGGGCAAATGGGGCTAGGTAATTATTAAGTATCTGAGGCTGGATTTGAACTCAGGTACTCCTGACTCCAGAGCCTATACTCTATCCACTGTACCACCTAGCTGGCCGATGTCTATTTATTTTTAATTGAATTAGGAAGAAAATAAAATTTTGTTTCAGAATTACAAAATGACAAACTATCTTTCCCCTAGGTCCCATTTTTCTCTGGCTAGGAAATTCAGTATTAACAATAAAATAGCTCTACTGATCCAAAGAATTTCATTAGATCATAGATTTAGAGTTGGAAGAGACCTTAGAGATAAAGAATCCTTTGGATTTTACCAAAGAGAAAAACTGAGGCTTAGGAAGAAGGGACTTAGCCAAAGCCGGATAGGGAATAAGTGGTAAAGCCTAGATCTTGAACCCAGGTCTTCTGATTCCAAATCTATGCTTTCCCACTATACCACCGAGCGCAAAAATATTTGTTTTATAGCCCAAATATTTTGGGAAACACAGCTTTAGTGTATTCTTACCCTGAACATTATAAAGTCGCACGTTGTGTTTCAAATTAGGAAAGAGACATGTAACTTCTGAATAAATCCTTCCATGTGTCACTCTGATAAAAGGTGGATCAGCAGAAATGTAGGGCTGAAGGAAAAAAATTAAATTTTTATGAAAAATCTTTAACGTTTTGTAATTTTCCAAGAAAATTACAAAATATATTCTTATATTCTAAGAAAAGTATTCTTTTTTTTTTAAAACCACAAACCACAGTTGCTTACCAAGTCAATGTGATTCTGTAAAGAAACATTGTTTCCTGAGGCTATGTTAGGTGGTACATCAGGTTAACCATAAAAGCTTTCACCTCTGCCTCAGATGTCCTGAGTTGTGTGAACTATTTCGACAGGGCACATGTCTGTCCTTCCAGGCCTCTGCCATATATTTACAATTAAGGGTAATGGCCCATGAAATTTTTTCATTTCTGTTTACAAACCAGACAGGGAAAAATTTGGATAGAAACTAGCCTTAAAAGTCAAAAGAAGCAGGGGGAGAGAGTTCTATACCAACTGCTAAGGATCACTGGAAGAAACCAACTCACTGCCATATTGAGTTTTTTCAAAGATGAAAAAACTGTACTAATCAAGTAAACATCCTATGATGCCAGGTAATAACAGAGAAATCATTGGAATGGAAGGTTAAGAATAGCTACTGTGAGACTGCCAAGACATATTAACATGAAATGGATAGGTTTAAACAGTAGTATTTTATGAAAGTATATGAAGAGGATGTCAGCTATCAGGTTCCAGAATTTCGGAGACTGCTTCAAAAAGATGAATTAATGCTAAGGAAGCACAGCAGCATAGTAGAAAAAACACTGGTTTTGGAATCAGAGGATCTGAGCTTAAGTACCACCTCTGACTGTGTTGTATGACCTGGGGAAAACCACTTAATTTTTCTAAGCCTCAGTTTCTTCATCTGTAAAATGACAAAGTTGAACTGGATCACCTCTGAGGTATCTTCCAGCTCTGTACCTACAATTCTTTTGAGGTGTCAGATTAACTGTTAGGAGATGTTATCTCACTAGTGACATGGTCCTAGGTCATCCAACCTCCTTGACTCTCAGTCTCTCCATCTGAAAAATGAAGACAAAACCCATTCTGCTGCTATGAGGCTTCAATGGAACAAGAGATATAAAAGTATACTATACTTAAAGTATAGTATACTTCTATGGTGATACAGAGATCATTATAACTAATTGCCTCAAACAAAGATCACAAGTCTTCAAGGAGGAAATTTGAAAAAGAACCACACCTTTCTAAAATATGATGTCACACACTAAATAGAACATTTTAGATGTCATTTGACAAAAAAAAAAAATCCAGCAGGACCATAAACTTTCTTAGTTTTGGTCATTATATTCTTAATGCAGTTCAAGATAGCATTTCCTTTTTTTTTGTTTGTTTGATTCATATAAATTTTTCAGGAAATTTTTCAGGAAAACCACTGTCTTTTTTTTTTTTTTTGCAAGGCAATGGGGCTAAGTGACTTGTCCAAGATAATTATTAAGTGTCTGAGGCCACATTTGAACGAAGGTCCTCCTGATTCCAGGGCTGGTACTCACTACACCACCTAGCTGCTCTAACTAGGTCTTTTCAAGACAATCTATCCTTCCAAAAAGACCTTTAGGTCTTTTAAGGCAAACTATCTTTCCTTCTCATTCCTTTTTTTTTCTTCTCATTCTTGAGAAAATGTCTCTTTCAAAATCAAAGTGCAAATATTTATATTTTTGTCTACTAACTCCTATTTCATTAGATTGTGGCCCAATATTATATATAACACAACTTTCTTTTTGAACTGCTAGTGCCTCACTCCACTAAATAAATGGGATGGAGCTTGACTGCCTATTTACAAGTAAGTAATCTACTCCAACAACCTAACTAGAGTTTGATTTAATCTGATATGAATGATAATACTTTTCTTTTTACTAAATAATTGAGCAAAGTTTCCTTCCTGGGGACACTGCTAAAATTTAGATGGACTTACATCTGTAGTATTTCCCTAACCTAGCAATTCTCCTAACCAAAAAGGAAATAGGCTTAGTCTTCCACTAGCAGTTTTTGATGAAATTATGCTGAATCTCTGTGATCATTGCTTCATTTTGTAAATATTCATTAATAATCCCTTCTAAATTTTTCAGAATTGTTTCCAGTAATTAAAGTCAATGAGCACAGAATTTGTAGACTATTCCTTTTTTAAAAAAAATTGAGACAATACTGAATCTTTTGAAAATCAATGACAATGCTACCCTTATGCTAAATTCTTCAATATCTGTGGATGAGGATCTACTTTGTTACTTAATCAATTTTATTTATTTATTTATGAAGTGCCTACTATGGCACCATGTTAAGCACTGGGAATATAAAGCCAGAAGTGAAACATTCCTTGAACTCAAGATGCTTACATTTCAACAGAAGAGAAAATATGTAAGAATGAAATATATATTCAAAATAAATACCAAAGATATCAATTTCCTATTGGTAATTTTTGCTTTGTCCTTTACAAACTAAATATAACTTGACTTAACAGAAAATAAAAACAAAAGTGTCAATATTCCACATCTCTATCATCAATTATCATTGTCACAACTACCTAAAGTTTCAGTTCTATTATTTCCTCTTTATCTGACCTCTAAAATAGCTTTTCTATTTTCATTTTTATGTTTATTTGTGGAGTGGGGGGGTGAGGGGTGGAGAGTGGGGAGAAAAGGCAATTGGTGTTAAGGGCCTTGCCCATGTTTATACAACTAATAGCTAAGGCCACATTAGAACTCAGGTCATCCTGACTCCAGGGTCAGTGCTTCATCCATTTCATCACCTCAATGCACCCAAAATAGTTTTGCTTTTTAAAAATACTCTGCTATTTTTAAGTTTTCAATTTCATTTTCATTTCATTTAGAACTTTGGAAATTCTGTCAACATTACTTTTGAAAATAAATGAAAGCTAGGTGGCATACTGGTTAGAATGTTGGACTTGGAATAAAGAAGAGTTGAGATTAAATCCAGCCTTAGACATTTACTGTCAATGTGACCCTGGATACTTCAGTTCCCTTATCTGTCAACAGTGATAATAATGAAATCAACTTCATAGGGATGTTTGGAAGATAAATATAAAAAGTATTTTTATTGTAACTTATTATTATTATACATTTGTATTTATCCAATTCATCTGTTCTTGCTTCTAGTTTCTGTAGATGCCCTTTTAAAAATCAAAGCTGGTGATGAAATCTCAAAACATTTATTTCAGTTTTCTAATGCTGTTTCTTTTCTGCTTCTTCATAATTGTGAATCCCTTGTGCAACCCACATGGATCTCTTTATTATTATTATTATTATTATTATCATTATTATTATTATATCTCCCCTTTCTTTAGAATCTTCTATATTTCATTCTTGGGAAACCTCATATTCTTTCCAAGTTGAATTCATTTGTTGAATTTTAGGCCACTTAACTTTTTCTGAACCCTCTGAAATCGAATTTCCCTAAATCTAAGGTAAATGCAACTGTCACTTTTTTTATTTTCTCTATCCCATATTTTAAAATGGAATATTTATTTATTTGCAAGGATCCCAGAATTTTCATTAAGCAACTAGTTCCTCTTATTGGAAAGAAAACACTCTTCCCTTTATTGGTCCCTCTACTTTTTTAAGTACAGAATTATCACTGAAGTGGTAAAGAAATAATTAGATGCTCTGTTCTGATAGAAAGCAAGCAAGTAGATGTCTGGATAATTTATAGTCTCCATCACTAGTTCATTAGTTAAGGAACAAGCATTGATTAAGTTTTTGCTATGTGCCAAACATTGTGCTAAGGTGCTGGAAAAATAAAATGAAAAAGCAAAAAAAGTCCCTGTTCTCAACTACTACTACTATACTAGGTTTCTATGCTATATGGGGATCTGATTGATGAACCCTCATTATAAAAAACAAACAAACAAAAAAAAAACCCTAAGAGTTATATGAAGATTTACTTAAATTTTTTTTACCATGAACTAAAAATACCAAGAATAATGTCCAGACAACTAGTACTTCCAAAAATGGAAGACTCTATATGAAACCATAAATCTCCATCTTATGTTGCTTATCTTAAAATATTCAACCATATATAAAATAATCAGATATATAATACATACACACACATACACACACACACACACACACACACACACACACACACACACACACATTAAAATCTATACCTTCTCAACAGGGAAATTACCACCTCTCTTTCAGAGTAGATGGCAAGATTCATCACAGGAATTTTGGAGACATGGTTGATCAAAGCTTTGATAAGATGTCTTTTCAGAGTAATTTAATTTTACCATGTTGTCCTTGTATAAGATTGTTTGATTCACTCTGCATGAGTTCATTCTGCCAACGACTCTATAATTGTCTTTAACAAGATTTCATAAGGTTCAAGCTTGCTTTGTTTACAATTTTTCCCTCCTCAGGATTTTCTTCTTAGTCTCCTCACTCCTACTCTTATCTTGACTTATTTCCTTGTAGAGCTGGATTGCACTGCTACACAAAACTTCATTCAATCCTCCTTTGTTCACTTCAGGTAAGAGTGAAGTTTATTCAATTGATGTATAATTCCATCACTCCATTAAAGAACTATTTTCTCTCTTATAAGATTACACTCAAATTTGTAAAGTAATTATTTCTGTTAGTGAAGTCTCTCACTTTTGCCTTTAGGAATATTCTATTCCCCAAGATCTTTCATTTTTTTTGTAGAAGATGTGAGGTCTTGTGTGATCTTGATTTTACTTGTCATTGAATTGTTCTTTGGAAATGATAACAGAATTTTTTTTTCCTTTGATTTGGGAGCTCTAGATTTTGAGAGTGACATTCCTGTAACTTTTCATTTTGATATTCCTTCCAGAAGGTAAGTAGATTATTTTCCCCCTATGTTTACTTTGCAATTCTGGCTCTAATATATTTGAATTTTAATTTATGATTTAATTATCTCTCCTTGACCAGTTTTCCAGGTCATTAAAAAATCAGTTTACATTTTCTTCTTTTTTTCAATCTTTTGAATTTTTCTAACATTTTTTTGCTGTCTCACTGAGTCACTGAATTTTTCTTTTGTTCTCTTCTATTTTCTTATGTTCTATGCTTTTTATTCTAAGTAACTTAGTCACTGTCATATTCTTTCCTCAGAAGCTTTGATTTAATTTCATAATCATTTGATTAATTTATTCTAGGTATCCATGTAGAACTTGGGGAAAATCTGCTTTTTTTAATCAAATCTCTGATTGCAGTTGTTACAGAATAATATTTATAATAATTTTTTGTTTTTTAGATTTTTGCAAGGCAATGGGGTTAAGTGGCTTGCTCAAGACCACACAGTTGGGTCATTATCCACCTAGCCACCCCTATAATAATTTTTAATATTGGATGATGTTTTCCTTGATTTATGTCTCCAGTTTTACTTCAGACTGAGACTTTGTGCCAAAGTCAAGTTGTAATTTCTATTATGCTTTTGTATGGCCTTTCTCTGCATCCTTTAGCCTCTTGTGCTTATACAAGCATTTCCTAGGCCTTGGGTTAGAACTCCCCTAGATCTCTGAGGTCATGAGTAGAATGTTTAGGATCTTTTCTGATATCTCAGTATTGTGAAAGGGTCCTGGGCTGCCCAAGTCTGAACAAGGGGGCTGATTGACACCACACTGGTCAGTACTTTCTCTTATTCCCTGGGGCTTTCAAGATTTCTCAGGGAAATAATTTCCTTTTATTGTATTCAGATATAGAAAAGAGTGAAGTCCCTGTCTCTGTTCATCTCTGGTCATACTAAGAGGATTGCTAGATGAATGGAAAAGAGGAAGATTCTCACCATATCTGCAGTTTTAAGTAGATATCTCTTTGGATTTCTTGATCAGTATTTGGTCTGATACAAACTTCAGTATTCTGATGGTATAAGTATTTAGGAACTAGGTAATCTGACTCTCCTTCAGATGTCTATCTTAGCAAGAAATCTGTACCTTTTTATAGCCTTTTCAAATCTCATTAATGCCCTACAAGGCACTATCAATTCAGATATTACTTCCATTTTAGTGCTGAGAAATCTAAGGTACACATAAACAAAATGTGACTGAATTGGGTACCATACCTAAAAATAAAATCACCTAACATCAGAAGCAAACATTTTAACTAACCCAAGTGAGATTTTCAATTTGATATTTAAGCTAAAGATTAAATATCATTTTTAAAGGTGTTTTCAAGGCAATGGGGGTTAAGTGGCTTGCCCAAGGCCACACAACTAGATAATTATTAAGTGTCTGAGGCCGGATTTGAACTCAGGTGCTCCTAACTCCAGGGCCGGTGCTCTACCCACTGTGCCACCCTAAAAACTAATTATCAAAGAAAAAAAATATTCAATTTTTCTAACTATAAACCAACTAGGTAAAGTAACCATTAAGACACTATTCAAGCTACCACTTAAACTCTATTGCATATTTTAGTAATACCTCTGTATTTGAACTTTTCATTAAGGTTTATTCATACTGTATTTTCCAGAGATTTTGTAGTAAAACTATTGCCCTTATTTTCTTACCCTCATGGCCCCTTCAAATTATCAATATTACTTTTCACTATTCAAATCTATATTCTACTCCATCACAGTATTTAGGAATTCTCATTTACTTTTCAAGGAAAATAAAGAGACAAAATTATAGACCTACTGAACAATTATACAATTTTCAAATTAAACTAAAATAAGGGCTAATTTTAAGGAGTGAGGTAAGTGCAAAGGAATTAGAAAATGATTATTTTCTTGCATTGTCCTTCGATTGTATGGTATAGGTATCAATGAAAAGACAAAATGTGAAAAGATTGAGAATTAGGAGGTTGAAAGAAGACAGACAAGAGACCTAGAGAATCTACAAATGAGGCAATGAATAATCAAGAGGTAGCTTTGGCCCAAAATGTACAAATATGTACACAAATAAATATAAAATCACATGCAGAGAATTGCATAATACACTGCCAGTACCATTTCTCTATCTGAGGACAATGTGTTAAATCTAAAATTTGAACTGAAAAATTGGAGAGAAATAGCAAATTGCATATCAACTCCGTCAAATTTACAAATTTTATTTTATTCTATTTTCTATAAGAAATGGCTAAGTAAACTGACATAACATAGACCCAAACTTAAGTCAATACATGGTGAAAAGATTAATAAATGGGAATGGGAATAACACAGTTAGCAATGGAAGGGACTATGGAGGTGATTTTATCCAAACCTCTTTTTAACACATAAAGAAACTCTAGAGGTTGTGAGTCATTCGAGGTTACATTGTGTGTAATATATAGGAAACAATGTCCTCAAGATTCAAATTCAAGATCTTATGACTCCAGGTTTAGGTTGTTATACATTGAATCAAACCTCTTTTCCTAAATTAGAAGAACTAACTTTCTCATTCCATAACCTTCAAAAAGTATGAGTGGTTAAGCATTAAGAAGCATACCTTGGCTTCACCGTCAGGTAAGAAAAGATAAGCACCACTTTTGTCTCGACCATTTCTAGTTCCATACCAAATAAATTCCACTTTGACTTCATGGATTTTACCATCTTCTTTATTAAACATTCTCTAAGGACAGAAAATTTCCCATTTATAAATTTTAACAACCAAACTGTCACAAATCCTAAGTACATAATATCACTATCTCAATTTCCCATTAAAGAAAAATCTAAAACGACAAAGTAAATAAATTAGTAGTGGCAAACTTTCAAGATTTCTATGGCATCAGTATGAAAGGATATTAATGGCCTTCATAAGAGCCATTGTTATTAAAGACCATTGAAACTGATATAAGGATATGGAGACTATTTTATGAAATTTACACTATAAAAGGGTATATTTCCATCTAGATTTTTTCCTAGTAATGTTTGTAAATTCTATGTAACCCCCAATTCTTATTGTTTTACTTTTGGGCAGGTTCCCTGCAAATATGATATATTGGGATTTTTTGCATATAAGTACTAATTATATTAAGTGACATTTATTTTCACATACCTTCATTAATCCAGATCCACCAAAATCAAGTTTTATATGTGAGTTCTCAATAGTTATGTCATCTGTGTTAAATTTCATTTCTTTTATCTTAAAAATCGTTCCAGAATTTGCTTCTGTATTATAGATTGTATAAACAGCCATGTCTGTCTCTGAGTTCTCTGATTCTAAAAGTTGGTATATTTTCATACTTAATGGCAATAGATGGGCTACAAAGGAAATCTGTTGAACATGGGCATAAAAGAGTTAAAGAATTCAACCACCAAGTATTATTAGTGAGAAAAACAATTCTTCCTATTATACAAAATTTTTAACACTATATGGAACAAATCTGTTCCTGGGAGGATTTCCCTGGACAACCCAGGGTAAAACTACAAAGCCTAAGTAGACAGAAGATTTTAATATTAGATATTGCAATCAATGTGCTGCAATAGAGTGCTGTGGACTTGAACTTTTCAGAAATGTTTATATTATGTGGATTGCAGCTTTCATAATTCTAGAAGTTAAGAAGGCTTTCTTGTCTAGTTCATTAATGTTACTGTAAAAACTACATTAAAATGACCTAGAAATATTGATAATAGACAACATGAATTTTAAGGATACATAATACTGAAAAATGTCTGCAATACATTTCTGGGAAACCAAGATAATAAAATCTGCCATATAATATATGTCATACAGATCACATATGAATCAATAATAGCTTTAACTTCAATCGTATCATGTGTGGTAACAAAATTAATATATTGATTGTTTACACATACAAATCAAATGTAGCTAACAGTACAAAGTATTGACTACATTTTGTTTAATATAACAAAGTAAAGTGAAATATTTATTTACATGAGACACTACTTCTAGGCAATGAATCATATAAAGATTAAAAATTTCACAAATGTGGCTTTACAATTAGTAAGGGAGATACAATACACATGAAAGTAACAATAAAACAAAAGAGATATAGTGTATAAGAGAGGCACAAAAAGAAAGTAAAATACCTGATATGCTTCATTTGAAATTGTATTGGGTCCCTCCCAAACAGCACTAATTTGAATTAAGACAGGTTTTCCTGAATCTGTGAGTACTTTAACTTTTGATGAACTCACATAGATTGAAACCACAGAATGACGCTCTTGATCAAAAGGATTATAGATCACAAGGTACCTGCAAAAATAGTTGTAATTATTTTTACAATATTCAAACTTTCAAAAATATTTATGTGACTTCTGTTGTGGTAAAAAGAGCCTTAAAAATAAATAATAAAAACATAAGCAGAATTCCTGAAAAAATAAAAACTTATATCCTGTACCCATGGTCACCTTGCTACCATGCCTACTTAAGCAGCTAAGTGATATACAGTGAACAGACTTCTAGATTTAGAGTCCAGAAGAACTGAATTTGAATCCTATCACACACACATCCTAGCTATGTGACTTAGGACAAATCAGCTTCAGTTTCCTGATCTATAAAATGAAGAGAATAATAGACCCCACTTCACAGGGTTATTATGAAGATAAAAACAAATGAGATAAAGGATGTACAATACTTTACACACTTGAATGTGTTATATAAATGCTAGTTATTATTAATATTACTGCTTATTATTGTTATTATTGTTTATCATCATCATCATCATCATTATTATACCACCTTTCTGGAACCCTGTTTGAACCAAATTTCAGTGACCTGGAGGAATTAATGCCACTCAGTTTTGAAACTTACTCTAAGACTATTAATCTCACTACCGAGATTCTGCTAGCTCTGCATAGCTCCAGAATTCTCCAACAATACTCCCATCATGCCTTATTACTGCAAAACCTTCTAAACCCAGACTTTGAAGGACTATGGTCCAGGGGGAAGCCAGACCATTCAGCTCTGGAACTCCCCTCCTTGGCTTGTGCTGCCCACTTGATCAGGCTGGTCCCAGAACACCAAGAATGCTTTTATGCCAGACTCCTCTACCAACCTGCATTTTTTCTTCAAAGTTGTACACTTACAAGCAACATATGTATTTATGAGCAAATATAATTGCATCATGAAAATTACTCTTCACTAAACTGATTTAGTTCTAAAGCAAACTTACCTCAACAAATGATCTACTAATTTATCATGATGATGTTAAGTTGTTAAATTTGCTAAGAATTCATGGTTTTAAGCACTGATTTCTCTAGATAGAAAGCATAATAAAAGTCTAATTTATCAGCATAACATCACATTTTTAAATAATTTTATATAACTTATTAAAGTTAATAAAATAATGAAGTAAAAAGGTTACAAAGACAACATGAACTTAAAATTAATTTGTTAGTTTCTTTTCTAAATGAAATATATGTATACACACACACACACACCCTTAAATAAATTTATTTTTCCTAGATGAAATCATAGAATAACCAAAACAAAACAGAAAATTGCTTCAAACTCAAAAAATTAAGCAAAATTATATGGCTAATAATGACTAACTATACACCTGTACCCTTCAGTTATTTAAAGCTACAAGAAAAGAAGATAAATAGCATGAAAACTAACTGGGAAACCTGGAGCTCTTTTGATATTCTTTACAAAGCAAGTAGTACTCAATGTATTTTTTTTTTAGTTCTATTTTTCCACTATTTTACTTATCAATTTTTTGATTCTTTAAGGTATACTTCAACAAAACCATTCCTTACAATGTAATAAGATGCCATTATATTTTAGGTATAGACTTATCTCTTTCACATTGCAATTTTCTCCATCATAGTTTTAATATATCATCAGCCTAAGAAATTAAATGAGAATTTTAGGGGGATTTTGCAGAAGTCAGAAGACATGTGAAAGCCAGTAGATGAAATTCACTTGTATCTTCCAGATTGTGGGGGGTACTGCTTCCATAATTCCCATCATGTGTAAGGGATAGCTATTTATTCAAGGTTTTCCAATCATTATCATATAACTTGCTTCCAATATTTTGCTGTTAAAAACAGCACTGCTATAAATGGTACTGCTCAGATAGGCCCTTTAATTCTGATACAGATAAAATACTTGCTCTAGTTATACTGTATAATTTCACATAAATTTCTAAAATGGTTGAATTCTGTGTCACCAACAATAAATTTACATATAGTTTCCATAAGCTTGAATTATTTTGATATTTTGAAGTACCACTTTGATATTTTGATAGATTTAAGGTGATACCTCAGAGTTGTTTTAATTTCAATTTCTCTAGCTGTATTTCTTCTTTTGAAAACTTTCTGTTTCTTTGGACAACTTAGCCACTTAGCTATTGAAGAATGACTCTTACAGTTACAATTATGCCATTTTCTCAAAAGTATCATTTTTTATCAGAGATGCTTAACTGAAAACTTTTTACCCACTCCATATTTTATTTGGAGCCACTGGTAACTCTGAACTCTGGAAAGAGCAAAAAAAAAAAAAAAAGACTAATCAAGACAACTGCTTCACCTGAGAAGCAGGATAGGCAATATAGCCATAGGCAAGTAAATAATTATTCTGTAGATAAATTTTCTATGAAATTAAGTTTTTCTCTTTGTGGTTAAACAGCAGATTAGTTTAAAACTCTTTCCTTCTTCATAATGAAATATAGTGCCTTCTATTTTCTTTCTTTTTTTTGGTAGTATAATTTTTTTATATTTAGACTGTTGATCACTCTTTTGTGATCAACAACTTTCCCAGCTGATTGTGTTGAATACCCCAGGAATTTGTATGTTGGAGTTGACTGAACACACAAAGGTTCACAACCATTGCAATGTCTTACTTTTTTCTCTCAAGCAAAATATCAACTCAACTCTAAGCTGTAACTGTATTACTTTTACATTCCCAATATCTTTCACATCAATTCTCTTACATACGCAAAAACATACATACACCCCATCTCACCCCCACCTCACCTAAACTACTGCAACATTGGTCTCCTTTTTATTTTATGTACCTCATTAAAACAAAAATCCTAAATAATTTTTGGAAGGTTAATGCCAATATAATCAGTTTTTAAAATCTGTAATATTCTTTTTCCTATCTATTGTTACTGGTTCAGGTTAGGCAAACATAAAAATGTAAAAGATGATTATTGATATATTTTCTATCCTTCTCAGCTGAAAGAATCAACTTGATTAGCCTTTTTATTTGCTCTTTCCAGAGCTACCAAATACTCTTTTTTTTAAGGATTTTGCAAGGCAAATGGAGTTCAGTGGCTTGCCCCAGTCCACACAGCTGTCTGAGGCCGAATTTGAACTCAGGTACTCCTGACTCCAGGGCTGGTGCTCTATCCACTTCTCCACCTAGCCCCTTACCAAACACTCTTAATTGCTGAATTGGATGTGTTTTCTCAGATCTCATCCTCCTCAACCTCTGCTCTTTTTGACATCACTGATCAACTTTTCCTCCTACTGTTTGAGAGTTGTTTCAGTGTCCTTGATTAACTCATCCATACTGAATCCTCAGACTCTCAGCATCCCCAAAGTTCTGTACTGGAACTCCTATTTCTTCTCTACTATACTCTCAGTAATCTTAATAGCTCTAAAAGTCATCTATGCATATAGATGGTCCCAGATCTCTATACCCAGCCCTACTATCTCCCCTCAGTTACAGGCCTAATATAACTGATGCAGGGAAACATGGGCATGGGGGTAAGGAGATCAGTTGGAGACAAACTTTGTAAATCTTTTGTTTGCATTGTTAAGGTAATCTTCCTTCTTCCTTTATCATCTAATTTAGGGCATACCAGAGAACCTGACCTTCAACCTGATTTAAATTGGATGGACTTCTGCTGGGGTAGCCAGGGCAGGCACTGAAAACACTCAAGACCACCCAAAAGAGATCCCCTACCCAAAAGGCAAAATCTCCGATGTGGGACTTGGGTCACTCTCATGGACTCTGGGGGAGAATTTAAGGAGAGTGAGGGAGGGAGGGGCTCATTCTTTTTTTACCTTCCAGCCTCCTGTTGAAACCCTGGTCAGCTGGCCTGACCAGTTCAATCAGCAATTCACTTGGTCTTCTCTTTAAACTCTTCTTAACTTTTCTATCACTCTCTTAATGTGTTGTAACTTCCTTTAATAAATCTCTATTTTTTTTTCCAAAATCTGAGTTGGGGTTCATCATGAGGCAGAACCCAAGAAACAAATCATGGGCTAGATAACCATTAGATTTTTTAAATGGATTATTAGCAGGGCATTTCAAATTCAACATGCTGGGGGCCACTAGGTGGTGCAGTAGATAGAAAGCTGGTCCTGGAGTCAGGGATACCTGACTTCAAATCCAACCTCAGACACTAAATAATTACCTAGCTGTGCCTTAGGCAAGCCACTTAACCCCATTGCCTTGCAAAAAAAAATTCAACATGCCTACAACTGAATTCATACTCTTCCTCACCTCACCTCCCACCCACAACCAACCAAAGCACCAGTATCAATCCAGTTTCTGGCTTCACAACCTCAGCATTATCCTCAACTTCTTACTCTCCCTTGACCCCACATAACCATGCAGTTGCCAAATCTTGCTCTTTATAATTTAACAGCATCTTTTGCACTGACCCATTCTCTGCACTCATACAACAAGCATCATAGTTCAAGCAATCATCTTAGCTTAACCACATTATTGCCTAATTGGTTTCCGTGCCTAAGTCTCATCCCAGTACATAACTCAAAAATACAGAAAAAAATCCAAGAGCAGAAAGCAAGAGACAAAATGAGCAAAGATATGAATTCCAGAACAAATTGCCCTACTAGGCTCCATCACTCCACTAAGTGTGTTATCTCTTCCTTTTAGAATGTAATCTCCTTTAGAGCAGGGAGAGTATTTTTATTCTCAGCATTTAGCACTGCATTAGCATATATGACATTAGAAAAAACTCATTTCAACAAACTCTTGCTTAATTATGTTAATGTTGTTTATATTCCACTTTGCTAAAAAATCACAACTGTAACTGTAACATCTGAATTTTTGTAATCAATTAATACATAACTATTTCTGCCTGTTTTTTCTAAATATGTATCATTAAGAAATATTACTGTATTTCCAATCAACATGTTATCTAATTTTTTCAAATTATTTTGATATATCCATTTAAACTGTAAGTCTAGCACATTAATTTTCATAGTTATAATTGATTAATGTTTTATTTTATTCCATTGGACAAATGAACATTGTTTTTATTCTTTTAAACCAACCCTAAGTATATCTCTCTTATTTCACAGCTTTCAGTTCAAACTTACAGATATATTCCTACACCCAGTCTTCTTACCTTTCCAAAAAACTATTAATATTAGGAGATAAACTTTTCATAATGGATTAGAACTGCAGAAGGAAAAAATCATGACCTTAATTGAACAGGAACAGGAGAGTAGGCTGAATTTCATTGTCTCCCTGACTAAAAAAAAAAAAATTAATGTCTTTTAAAAACCAATAATCTGAATATACCTCAAATTTTCAACACCCCAAATCTGGGGTCTATAAGTTCTCACAATATTCTAACTAGGGTACTGTAGTTAGCAAAACTATATTCTTCTTAGTCATAGGTAATATACTCCTCTCAATGCAATTCAAAACTTTTATCAGTTTTTTTTAGGGGGCAGAGGAGAGGGCATTCTAGTGAAGCCTACAGGCTCCTTAGAATAACTTTTAAAAGCTTTTAACATTGCTTTGAAATAGTTATCAAAATATTTGAAACACAAATTTTAAGGTGCCCAAGTTAAGAACCCTTGATTTGACATTTTAAATATTTTTTTCTTTTCTAAAGCTCAATAGCAGTAAAAATAAATCAGTAAAATCACTTATTATAGTGAAACATTTGGCAAGACATGGGTTGTTTTTGTATCCTAAGCACTTTCAAAATAATTTCCTTATGAAAAGTTTGTGTCTTTTAGAAAATCTATAATATACACATCAAGATTATAAGACATTTGAAGTGTTTTATACAAGTGTATACATTCAAATTTTAATAAATATATCAAGATTTAAAGTCAATAATACATCTTGATCCAATCTTCTAAGCATGGCCTCCATTGATTAATTCATGACTAAAAGGTATTCACAATGCACCTTACACTGCATTTGACATAGAAATGTCAATTCAACTAAAAGAGCTGAGGAAAAATATTAACACATACATATATTTTGAACTACACAGGCAAGACAAAAGATGGGGAAATGTCACACAGCACAGCAAGAAAACTCAATATATTTGAGATACATATAATAAACTCAAGTTACCTAAGAAAAACAATTAGAAAACAGTAAGCATGCATAAGGATGCCTTTAAAACATTAAGTGAAGATACTATGCAATTTTAACACTGAAAAGATTTGTTCAAATGTATTAATACTATTTTATATTTGCATTGAGAATCAGCATGGCAAAGTGGATAATGTTAAATAGCTGTCATTGTCAAGATTAAACCTAAACACTCTTACTCCTTCTTATTCCAAATCAACAAAACATTTATTAAGGACTTTATGAATGCTTGACCTCAAGGGAGCTTACATTGTGATGGATATGTAATACTATTGTGTAAAAAAATGAAATAGATACAGAGTAACCCGGATAGAAAAGGTCTCATGGTACTTGAAGAATCAGGAAGAAAACCAGAGGTTCTAATTGCAAGATAGAGTGACCTAATGGAATGGGGAGAGTCAAAGCAAAATCAGAGACAGTAAATTTATCCATGTGTGAAAACGTCAAGAATGCCAATCTGGCTGGACCAATACAGTATAAAAAGCGATGATATTAAAAAAGAAAGGTAGGGTCAGATTCCAAATATATTTAAATGCCAGAGAAGATCTTAGAGGCAATAGGGAGCTACTCAAGTTTAGTTGAGTAAGGAGTAATATGGCCAGATTTGAACATTTTGGTTATTATTTCAAGAATGAATTGGAATGATTAAAGACTTAAGGCAGGAAGAATAATCAGAAAGCCATTAAAGACCTGAGTTTTATGAGCAACAAGATGAAAGAAATGTCTCTAAGTCACATGACCTCTCACAGTTCTCTACAACTGAAATTATATGCTGAAGATAAAACAACTTCAGCTCTCTCCATAGTCTAGGATACCCAGGAGCCAAAAGGATGTTTAAAAACTAGAAACAAACAAACAAAAAAAAAAACATGAACATACACTCTGCACCTGTTCCTAACCTCTATTTGTTCAGAAGCACAGATACTAGCTGACCCAAACCCACCTTAAATCCCTGGGATTTTTTTTTTTCGGGGGGAGGGTAATTCTCTCCATGAATACAGACTTAACCTTTATACAACTCTGGAGGTATTTCTGAGAAAACTGTGGCTGAAAAATTCTTCACCCTGTGCAGAATGCTTCAGTAAGTAACTTTTCTAAACTCAGCTACATAAACAAAATCTACATAAACTTTGGAAACTAATCTATGGGCATGGGCTTCGAGAATTTAGGGTCATTTTCTGTCAAGATCAGACATTAAAATTCCTATATATCAAATATATATTTAAAATGTTTCCAAATATATCTTCTTTCTAGTTGACTTTATTATTAGAACCTAATCTTCAAGTATATAACAATTAAATTATTTTCTAAAAGTGAAATATATTCATATGCTAAATATAGTTTTTTTGGTACTAATTAAATGATCAAATCACAGAAACAATGTCTGGCTTTTTTTGTCTTTAGATGATTTGCCACAAGGTTCATTATCTACCTCAATTATTGTAAATGACCAAAATGATTCATAGAAAGGAAATCTGTCTAGGAAAATTTAGCTCCCCAAATGACAATCTTTTTAGGGATAAAGTCTAAATCTCAAATTAAATCTATGAATAAGTGAGAAAACAGTTTTAAAAGAATAAATTAACAAGGCTTTAAATCTGTTTCCATAAGGAAACACCAGAAAATAGTAAATTTAATCTAGAAGACTGTCCTTCAAGCTTCAATTCTATTTAAGAAATACTAAGAAAATATTTTTAAATTATACTAAAATGAAACTTTTGAACTTTGAAAAAATTACCAAAGTAGTATTGTTGCTCCTCTCTTTCAATTAGGTCTTGAAGGATATTTTTCCTTGAAATAATTTGGGGAGACTGGAGAAAAGATCAATATTCCAGGTGAGAGGTGATGAAGGTTTGATTTTCATATCAATTTCATGGGAAGTGGACCAATGAGAGATATCTTATTTTATTGACTCATGTCTTCCCAGAGACTCATAGTGCCTTCTCATCCTCTAATATCCCTCCACCCCCTTCTATTAATAAGTTCCTTCCAGGAGTCTTCATTTTGGGGACAGAATCAGATCTGAGCTCCTCTGCCTTCCTAATTGTTTCCCTCACCCTCTTTTCTGCCCTCCCCTTTACCATTCTCTTTTTCTCTCTCTTTTTTAGAAGAAATGGTTAGATTTAGAATGATCATAAAACTCATTTTTAAATTATTTTTTAAAAGTCTTGTACCTCTGATAAATTTTAGCAACCCTACTCTAGATTGCCTCTCAGACAGAAAAGTAAGATTTTTACCCCCCAAAAAAATTTTTTTAGTTTTTTTTTTTTTTACAAGGCAATGAATGGGGTTAAGTGGCTTGCCCAAGGCCACGCAGTTAGGTAATTATTAAATGTCTGAGGCCGGATGTGAACTCATGTGCTACTCCTGAATCCAGGGGCTGGTGCTCTATCCACTGTGCAACCTAGCCACCCCCCCAACAATTTTTTAAAACAGAAGTGATGTCATAAAAAATTTATTTCTTTTCAATATTCCTGGAATGGAGAATTACATTATTTTGCTATATAAGTTTACAACATTCTGTCAGTGACAAGATGTATAATAATTATCCTTTATGACAAAAAAGTACTTGAGTAATATATCCTCAATATATATTGAGTGGAAATAATCTGAATATGACTTTTGTGTTCTAATAAGATTTACAGGATAAACATAAACAAAACAGAAAATTTTCAGACCTACAAATATCACATCAACAAAAATTGACAATTTTTTTGGTTTGGTTTCAAAATATAAAAATAAAACTTAAAATATCATTAATCTGTCAGTTATTAAGCATTTGTCAAGAAATTACAATGTGCAAAGCACTATATGAAGTGCTGTAGATATAAACTAATGTAAAAGATAATCCCTTGCTCTGACGAGATCATTCTAATGAGGGAGACAACAGGCAAACATCTATGTACCAACAAGATTTATACCAGATAAACTGGAGACAATCAATAAAGGGAAGATACTATCCATAAGGGGAATCCAGAATAACTTCTTGCAAAGTGAGACTTAAGCTGAAATTTGAAGGGAAATCAAGGATGTTACAAGGTAGAGATGAAGAGTTGAGAATTTCAGGCCCTCCCAAGATAAAGTGCAGAGATGGCAGATGGAATACTTAGGGCAAAAACAGCAAAGAGGCCAGTGTTACACTGGATAGCAGAGCACTCATATTTATGTGAGAGGGAGGGGTTTACGGTATAAGAAGACAGGAAAGGTTAGAAGAAGTCATATTAGAAGGCTTTAAAAGTCAAACAGGATTTTATATTTGATCCTTGAGGAAACACCCTGGAGGGATGTAAGGGAGGAAGACAATGTGATATGGGCAAATTTCCTCAGTAGGAAGATCAATTTGACAGAAGAACAAAGAATGGACTTGAAGCAGGGAGACTGACCAGCAGGTTACTGCTGGGACAAGTGTAAGGTAATGAAGGCCTAGTCTAGGGTGGAAGCAATGTCAGGAGAGAAAGAAGCATAAAACAGGAACTACTTGGGGCCAAAAAGAGATATTGTAAAAGTTTTGCTATGTTGTAATATAGAAAAGGGGAGGAGAGACAGGAAAAAATATCTAATTCAGAGTAAACCCATGTTGCTCTAAATATTTCCTTCTTATAGTATTATCCCTAGTTCTCTAAATCAAACCTCTAAGAAATAAAGTAAAATTGCCTTTGATATTCAGGTGAAGTTCAGACTTAGCACATATACTGTGATCTACCTGACCCAAAACATACAAAAAGAACAGCATTTACCAAGCAGTAATTTTGGACTAGAATAATCATGATTATTTTACCTTCAGGGGAATGAAATGAATTTAAGTCCTATGAGGAAGAACTCTAAAATTTTCTCTACACATCAAGAAAAAAATCCATAAACATTTTTTTAGCATCTTTATTTTAACTTTAAGGAATTCCAGTTATGAAAATATGCATTTGTATCAAAGAGAAATACATATCTACATATCACATCTTTTTCTAAAGTTTCAATTCCATCAACCATCAACAATTCATATCAGATGTCCCAGATCATTTTAGTCTCCAAATATCCTTTTATCCAAAATGTCTTTTAAACTTTCCTATTTCCATACCACCTTCCAGTGATCTAGTCAATCAATTCCATACCCTGTGACTTCCTTTACTTCTTATTTTTCCCCATGACCCACATTCAATTAGATACCTTGTCTTATCAGTTCTGCCTCAATAACATTTGTTACATATCCATTTCCCTCCTCTTACATAGGACCAACCACATCAGGCCTCCATCACCTCTCCCCTGGGTAACTGAAATGTCTTTTAATTGCTTTAAATCCTCTTTGATCCATCCTTCATAAAGCTGCTAAAGTTATTTTACTAAAGCATAAGTCTGACAATGTCATTTTCCTATTCAAACTCTATTGACTATTACCTCTATCAAAAAAATATAAAAAGTTTATCACTCACAGTCCAGTACAATTTGACTCCAAACTCCCTTTGCAGGCTTAATTATACATTGCAGCTCTTCTGTTCACATACAACAGGATACATGCTTCAAATATATTTCTTTCTTACTTTTGTCTCAGACTCTTTAGTATCTTTCAAGGCACAAATAAAATAGTTTCTCCTACTGGTTGTCTTACCTGATCATTCCCAGTTACTATTCTCATTCACTTGTATTTACTTTATATATAATCTGCACATATTTTTATGTCTACACAATGCTTTTTCCAATGGAAGAATGT
Source organism: Macrotis lagotis (assembly GCF_037893015.1). Lineage (NCBI taxonomy): Eukaryota > Metazoa > Chordata > Mammalia > Peramelemorphia > Peramelidae > Macrotis > Macrotis lagotis. The sequence continues at coordinate 204,157,775 of NC_133666.1, read as the reverse complement.
GGGTTTCTTGAGGACAGGAAATGTTTCAATTTTGTTGCTATATCCTTGGTGCCTAATCTCCAAAACATTTTATTGACTCAGAATTTTGGTTGTTACAGTACTAAATACATTTTTATTAGCTCTCAGGGTAGAAGAAATAATACTGATCAGTCAACCAATCAATAAATATTATTAAGCACCTATATGTCAGACACTGTGGTTTCAAAGGTTAAAAAATTAGTCTCTCTTCTCAATGCTTACATTCTATTAGGAGAGAAAACTTACATCTAATACAAGTAATACAAAATAAATGTTAACATAGTAAATAAAGTAAATAAGAGAGTAGCTGGAACCTTCTGGGGTTACAAGCAGCTAGAATAGGCTTTATGAAGAAGTGGAATTGAGTTACATTCTGAAGGAAGGGAGAGGTTGCATAAGGTGTAGGTGAGACAAAGGAGTGCATTTTAAGCATGATCAATGGAGGAAGATAGATGGGAGGTGGAGTAATCATGGGTAAGGAACAGAGAGAAAGTAAATTTAGACAGCTCAAAGTAGTACAATAAGACAGGAAAGACATGTTGAGGGGGTTGTGAAGGGCTTTAGTTCAAAACAAAAGTATATATTTAATATTAGAGGTAACTGGGAACAACTGAAATTTCCTTAAATAAGGAAGTAACAGTCAAAATTCCACTTAAGGAAAATCACTGTTAGTTCTGTGGGAAATTGCCTCAATAAGGGAGAGAATTGAGGCAATGAAAGCAATTAAAAGTTCAGGCACAGGGCCAGCTAGGTGGCATAGTGGAAAAAAGCACCGGCCTTGGAATCAGGAGTACTTGGTTTCAAATCCGGTCTCAGACACTTAATAATTACCTAGCTGTGTGGCCTTGAGCAAGCCACTTTAACCCCATTTGCCTTGCAAAAAACAAAAAACAAAAAACAAAAAACAAACAAACCTAAAAAGAGTTCAGGCATGAGATTATGAAGGCTTGAATTAATGTTTTGTGAGCAGTGAAGGGGATACATGCAAAAAAAAAAAAAAGATTTGTGAGCTGGAAATAGCAAAATATGACAATAGGATAGATCAGATAATCATAAGGAGTCAAGGATAAAGATGCATGAAGTCAAGTTTAATGCCAAGTCTATAAACATGGGAAACTAGAATAGAGATGACCTTGTAAATTAGAGAAAGTGGGTAGAACGGCGATAACACCAAAATGTGAATTTCATACTCTATATAAGTAGAGGTATGGATGTCTTGACCACTTATAGTTGTCTCAAGTTGTGCATGCAAATGCATCTCCCCTGCCTTCTGTCTGTCCATCGCTCCCCATTTAATTGCCGAATTGAAGGTGGCTGGCATAAGCTATTCTATAAGAATTCAGTGATTCCCTACAAAGGAACTGTGAGTCAAGAAAGGTATATTCAATGTTTTACAAAATCTACTGTCAAATGTACACTAAAAAATCTCTTTTCTCTCATTAGGGCTGTACCAAGATGGACAAGGAAGATTAAGATCTAAAGAGAACTTTTTATAGGCAATGTTTAAAATACAAAATCCATCAATCTGTAGTCTCAAATGCAGTTTAAAAATATGAACTGTTTCTGGAGACTGAAAAAAAATAAAAACAATTCAGGGTTGAGTAATTAAAATTTAAAAAAAAAATTATTTATTTAAGGCAATGGGGTTAAGTGACTTGCCCAAGATCATACAATTAAGCAATTATTAAGTGTCTGAGTCTGAATTTGAACTCAGGTCCTCCTGACTCCAGGGTCAATGTTCTATCCACTGCACCACCTAGCTGCCCTGTAATCTAAATTGTGAAACATTTAAACATTTTAAAACTTTATAATTAAGTAACAAATATTTATAAGGGCACTATCACAATACTCATATCAATGCTTTTAATCTTATTTTATAACATAAAACAACTAAAACTAAGATTGGAAAAGCTAAGTAATATGATAAATTGTAATGTCAAAAGGTATGGCCATAAGACAATCTTTTAAGTCTGATTAATGTAAAACTAAAAATAAGTAAAAATTGAGATTATTTAGCTGATATCAAGTTTAGAATGATTGTTTAATGTATCTATTATTCTATAAAGATTTCAACTCATCAAAATACTATTAGACAATTTTCCTTAAGACTTTAAAAACTCCATTTGAATCAAATTCAGAAATCTTAGTTTTTTCTGAAAGAACCTAAAAACATCCTTCTTATAGGTGATTGAATAAAACATTTTTGTCAAGTTAAAATGTAATTTTCTTTTTACAGAAAACTTTTATTGTGAATTTGGAAATAATAAATTATAATTTCAGAAAAATGAATCATATTGATACATAAACTAATGTTCCTCAAATGAAGTAAAACTTAGAATTAACTCCAAATAAAAACAAGGCTGTCTTTGTTCTCTGTGATGTTTTCTAAAATTTTCTAGAGAGATATATCTATCCATGACTTATACATTAAAAATATTTTTAATACTGTCTCATCTGTTTTTTCCTAGTAAATACTGACATAAGAGTTTTGAATGTGAAAATTATTTAACATACACACAATCCTTTCCACATTTGAAACTATTATAAGTCTTAATAATAATAGTCTCTACTAGATAAGCCAAATAAGTCACCTATGTCAATCAATTAGAAGCACACTGAAAAAAAAGGGGAAAAAAAGACTTTGCTGTCAATGCTAGCACAACATCACATGGGGTAAGATCTTAAAAAACACACATAGAGACAAACCCCCACCTGCAACATGTTTAGTTCATCTGATGCACCTACATGAACATGAACTACAGGTTAAGCTTCCTGGGAATCACAAATCGTGAAACTTTCTTCCCTATGGGACAAAGCTATACTACATTTAAGGTTGAAAGAATTAGGTCCAAAGTCTCTATTTAAAATTTTTCCTTTACCACAAAAGTTGTGAAGTGTTGTGAAGTCCAAGTTGGGCTTGAAGCCCCCCCTGACTTTTTTAGGATCAGGAAGTACCTTCACTAAAATCCTTTTCCTTGTTTGTTGTGTAGGGCAAGCTTTATTAATCTATATTTAGAAGGAAAAAAAAATCTGGTTCAGAAGAATGGAAAACTGAATATGCCATATCACTTCAGTCTAAACTCTGAACTACTCTGAATTAACTTTACTTGAAGAAACTCCAAAATACAGGCTGAACATGGATTGAAAAGAGGAAAGTGGGTTAAGTTGAAGAATAAATTCTTGAGGAATGATAAAAAATTTTTTTCAAAAAAAGAACTTTATATAGGCTCCAATATAAGTCAACAATTGGAAATTTCTTTCTTCCTTTTGTTTTTGGTATTTGAGACACTGAATGTCACCATCTCACCTAGGCTGGTAGAGTAAGCAACCAATCATGGGCACTGATATCAGTACTGATAGGCATTTCATCTGAATTGGTTTGCCCTAATTTAGGTAGCCTAGTGTCCAATTTGCTAACTCAATGTGAATCCAGGGACTCACCATGTTGATGTTGGATTAAATGGACACTTAACTGACTTCAGCACTACTGTAGTTCAGGTATCTTAAACTCAACTGATTCACCAGCTTTAGTTGCTCAGATAGCAAACATTATGTAGCCATGAACCACAATGTATGGCAATCTGAAATTATAAAACTAGAAAATAATAATGCATATTACAGGGCATTCAATTTACTTTGACTTCTATTCAAACTATAATTCTTAATTAATGGAGTGGTATAGGGAGAAGAACCAGAACATTATAAAGGGTGTCTTTTATGGCAGTTCAGTTTTTCTTCTAGTTTTTACATTAGATTTGCTTGTTTAAACATTTTACATGAACAGACTTTTACATTCTATCTTGTGTGATCTACTAGACTTTGAGGGCAAAGAAAATTTTTACCTTTCTTTGATTCCCAGGCCCAGCACTTGTATTCACTGCACCTCTTCCACACCTTAATCCCCAATAAAAAAAAAACCCAAAAAACCTCAGCATAAATGTGCATAATCCAGTCCCTTTAGTCAACATTTATTTTTAAAGTTAACATGTAAACATTAGGAAAAAAGCAAGTTAACTGCCACAAAGGAAGACTTTAATAAATATTGGTTGACTGACTGAACTATTTACTCATGAAGTCTTTTGTTTATAAACAGATCTGAAAGGTAATAACATTCTTATTCTTATAATTTGTTTACTATATGACCTTTTATATTTGATTATATATCTACTTGGAGTTTATCTCAAAATAAAGTGTGAGATACTGGTTCATACTACTGTCCAGTTTTCCTAGAAGGTTTTGTCAAGTTACAAAGTAATAATTGGTGATATTAAAATACCCCAATAAGAAATAGTATACTTTCTTAACTTCCACAATTTTTCTCAGGAATGCGAAAAAAAAAATTGGTACCTTTGAAAATTATCACATCATACATCTTCAGAACTGTTAAGTTACCCCAGAAGCCAGCTAATCCAAGCCCTGTCTCTAGGCCTCCAACTCTATTACCATCATTTATAATCTGTGCTAATTTACATGGTAAAAGGTGAAACCTCAGAATAATTTTGTTTTGCATTTCACTTTTTATTAGTGATTTGAAACATATCATGATATTAAGATTTTATATTCTTTGAGAACTATTTTATATTCTTTGGAATGGAATGTATCTATATGGAATACATGATATGGTTGTGAATATATTTGTGTATATGTAAAAACTATTTGTTTATATAGATTTTGGATGCAAAATCTTTATTTTAGAAATTCGATTGGGGCAGCTAGTTGGCTGTACCAGCCCTGGAATCAAGAGAACCTGAGTTCAAATCTAGTCTCAGACATTTCAACAATTACTTAGCCGTGTGACCTTGGGCAAATCACTTAACTCCATTGCCTTTTAAAAAAAAGGAGAAATTCAACACAAAAATTATTTCCTTTTCAACCACTTCCTTTCTTATCTTAAATGCATTAATTTTGCTTATGCAGAAACTTTTCAATTTCATTTTAGTTTTCTTAATTCTAAACAATCCTTCTTTGGTCAAGAATGCTACTATATGCCCTGGCAGAGACATATAATTTATTTAATATTGAGATCATATACACATTTTGAATTTACTGTAGAATATAGCATAAGGTAGTGGTATAATATTAATTTCTGGGAGGCTGCTTTCCAATTTTCCCAGCAGTTTTTGTACATTAGGGAATGCTTTCCTAAGAAATTTATGTATTCTAGTTTTTTGAACAGAGGGTTGTTGAGTTGCATTCTTTCATTTTTAAATTTTTTTTTATTTATTTAAGACAGTGATTTGCCCAAGGTCACACAGCTAGGCAATTAAGTGTATGAGTCCAGATTTGAACTAAGGTACACCTGACTCCAGGACTGGTGCTCTATCCACTGTGACACCTAGCTACCCCTAGTTGCATTCTTTCTGATTGGCTTCTCTATATTTAAGCACGATAAAATAGTTTTGTTTTTTGGTTTTTCAAGTCAGTGAGATTAAGGGACATGTCCAAGGTCACACAATTAGGTAATAATTAAGTTTCTGAGGCTGGATTTGAACTTAGGTCCTCCTGACTCCAGGGCCAGTGCTCTATCCATTGTACCACCCAGCTGCCCAAAGATCAAATAGTTTTGATGACAGCTGTTTTAAAATAGTTTGAAAATGACTGAATAAGTTGTAGTATGTAAGTGTGAGAGATTATTGCGCCACAAAAAATGGGGAAATAGATTACTTCAAAGACATGGAAGACATATCAATTGATGAAAAATTAAATGAGCAGCACCAGGAGAACAGTCTATGCAATGACAAAAAACTGCAGAAACAAATAAATTTGAAAGATGTGTGAATTGTGAATAAATATAGTGCTCATTCCTTGCCCCAGAGAAACATGCAATCTGTGTCAGGTGATAGATTTAGAGGTGGAAAATGAGGTGTGTGTGTGTGTGTGTGTGTGTGTGTGTGTGTGTGTGTGTATTTATGTATATAGTCACTGAAGTGCTTTATTTTGCTTGAATATTTATCTTTGCTTTAAAGAATTCATTTTTCAAAATTTTCTTCAGCTTTTCAATGAACTGGGAGAATAGGAGATTAAAAAATCGACTAATACTGATTATAAAAGGGAGCAGTTGCTAGTGATATGGAATATAGAAAATATTTTCAGATGAGGTAACAATTATTAGTTTTATTTAACTGGTTTGTTCTATTAAAAAGACTTCACAGAATGGGAATAATCTATAAATGTTTATGTCAAAAAACATAAAAAAAGTTTGAAAAATATAGTTTGGACACTAGAAATACTCTTTGCATTTCTTCCCTTCTCTTTATATCCTATAAGTTTTATTTCTACAAATAAATTTTGTTATTTATCCAATTCTCTTAAGATTTGGTTCAATTGGCATGATATTAGAGCTATAAATTAACTTTGGTAATATTTTCACATTTATTATATCTGTGTGAGCAAGATATGAGCACAGAATATTTGAGCTATTTATTTCTTCCAGGATCTCTGTAACAATCTACATAAAAATTATTTATCATATATATGTATACATATATATATATATATATATATATATATATATATATATACACATACATGCATATACACATACTGACAGACTGAGTTACAAGTATTTTTACTTATTTTGGGGCATATTAATTAATGACTCCTACATTTGTTGTTGTTGTATAGAAATATGCCCAATTTTGTGAGTTTATTTTAATAACCCACAATTTTAAGAAAACTTTAATTAGTATTTCTACTAATTTCTTAACAATCAATAAGTAAATAGGGATAATTTTCTGCAAATAGGGATAATTTCCTTTCCTCTTTACATATCTTTATGGCTTTACTTTAGCACAGTACATGGAACAATAGTCTGGATTCAGGAAAATCTGAGTTTAAATATGATCTCAAACTAGCTTGTAACCTTAGGCAAGTCACAATCTCTGCCTGCTACAATTTTCTCTGCAAAATTGCAAAAACTTGTTGTGAAAATTAAATGATTAATAATATCTGTAATGTGCTTTATATAGTACACACAGCACATATGTTTGTTCTTTTCATTTTTCTGATTGTTATTGCTACCATTTCCAAAACTTTTAAATTACAAGGGAGAGAATGGACATCCTTCCTTTGCTGCATTTAGTGGAGGATTATTTAAGAAATCAAACTGCATACAATTCTTGTTTGAGATTTAGATACAGTATTATATTTTAAAAAGAGGACCTAGCTGCCAGAACTTTGGGAAGTTTTTAGCATATGAGTAGTGTATTTTGTCAGTCTTTGCACTAATTAAGATAATCATATGTTTTATATAGTTTTTATATTTAATATGATAAATCATGCTACCATATCCCCCCCAAAAGAAATATTTTTCGAGATACTATTAAATAAGTCAGATCATCAGCCAGATAGACGTATTTTAGTACTGCCACTGCAACACACAACAGACATATTGAATTATAAAATATTATATATAATTAAATATAAATAATAACATTGACATTAACACTTAAAGTAAATGATTACGTAAATTATAATTAAGTATTCGTAAATACCCAGGTGGGTACCTTTGGATGAGAAGTAAAAGCCCATGTAAACAGATGAATGGGAAACTTATTGGAATACAGACACAAGGGCCACTTGATAAAATCTGGATGGAATACAAAACCCCAACCTCTAATGAACACAAAGTGCAAGAAAGATAAGAGTGAACATGTATCAGGCATTGATGCTCTTAAAACCAAAAAAAGCCAGGTGCACACAAGCAGTTATAAGGAAGTGGGTCAAGATAGGCTAGGTGGTACAGTGGAAGGAACACTGGCCCTGGAGTCAGGAGGACCCAAGTTCAAATCTGGTCTTACACACTTAATACTCACTTAACTGTGTGACCGTGGGTACCAGTGCCTTGCAAAAACAAAAAATAAATAAATAATAAAAATAATAAACAAACAAACAAATAAATGAATAAGGAATTCAGTCAATTGAATGCTGCTACTTGTTTTGCAAGATAGCCAAAGAGGTATGCTAGTCTGGGATTCAACCAGAAGAAATTCTTTGCAGAGAGAAGAAGATGATGATTCCTACAGGAATGACTGTGTATCTCCAGACATTCCCTGAAAATAAGCCCTAATGCACCTTTTAGAGGAAAAATTAATATAAAACCCAGTATTATTTTGGGGGAAATACGATAACTGCTTTTTCAATGTTGAAAAATTCTTGTATCCCTTGGATAAATCCAATCTGATCAAATTAGATGATTCGTTGGATGAATTTCAGTCATCAGTATGATATTTTATTTAAAATTTTTGAAACAATGAATCACGTTGGTCTACAGTAGTCTTTCAATGCTTTATCCTCCCCTAATTTAGGGATTTAGTAACATATTTGATTCATAAAAGTAGACTATTAAAAATGACTTTCTCAATTCTGTAAAATTTCTATATTGGTATTATTTTTTTCTTTAAAAATTAGAAAGAATTCTCCTATGAATCTATTAGGATCAGAAACCCTTTTCTTTAGTATGTATATACCATTACATCTAGTTTTGTTTCCTTTTCTTAAAAAAAAAAAAAACACTACTTAGGATCTTTATTTGGGCTTCTGTTAGTTTGAATATGTTAGGTTTTAGGGTATATTCCTTTATTTATTCATTTATTTGCATTCTCAAATTTCTTAGTTACTATAAATGTACAGAACATTTTTTTGATAAATTTAAAAATTGTTTTCTTGTTCTACTGTTTTTAACTGATTTCCTTTCTACCTTTCTCTTTATTAATCAGATTTCCTAAAGTTCATTAATTTTGCTGGTGCTTTCAAAGAACTAATTCTTAATTTTCTTTGTTATTTCTTTAGCTTGTTTAGCTTCCACATTTAAATTTCATTTATTTTAATATCTTATGCTCATTATAGATTTGTTTGCTTTTGAATTTTTAAAAATACATAATCAGTTTATTAATATTTTCCTTTTCTGTTTTATTAGTATTTTTTAGGGATATATTCCTCCTGAGGACTTAGTTGACTTCCAGAAATTCTAGTTTCTTCATTATAATTTTCTTTCAAATAAATATTCATTGCTATTATGATTCAAACATCTTTAAATATTTATTATCGCTTGTTATCTCACTCAATTATTTAAGTATACATTTGAGTCTATAATTTCATTTGTAGTACTTGAAATGATTATTTTTGCTGTGGTGCGGTCTGTAATGGCTATAATCTATATAATAATATAAAGGCTATATTTACAATTGTAATGTTTCATTGTCATGAGAAATATCTATATTTATAACATAGATTCATTAACTTTCACATTTAAAAGTTACTTTAACTCACCTAATTTTTTTCAAGAATATATTCAGCTCTCTTTTTTACCCCTTGGGATAAATTTTGGAAAATTTCATGTGAAGTTGAGAAATAGGAAATCTAATGTTTAAGACATCCTAAATTTTTTAGCATTAAGCTTCTCCAGTTATTTGTCCCATCTGATATTATTTTTTATCTTTCCATTTTGATTTATCCCAAACTGATAGAAGGATATTGAAATCTATCGCTATTCTATTACTACATATTACTGGTGGCTCAGTTAAGGGTTATAAATTTGGATACTAAAAACATGCATGAATCAAACAGTAAGGAAACATTTATTAAGAAACACCTTTTAAGTTTACTATAAGCCAGGCAATGAATTAAGTGCTAGGGATACAAAGAAAGGGAGAAGACAATCCCTGTTCTCAGTGAGCAGACAATCTAATGGGAGAGAAAATGTGCAGACACATATGAACAGATAAACTAGATATAGTAAATAATCAACAGAAGGAAATACACTAGAATTAGGAGGAACTGGGAAGAGTTTTTTAATATGTGATGTGATTTAAACTTTGACTTTAAGAAATCCAGGAAAGGTAGGATATAGAGGAGGGAAGGTATTCCAGGCACAAGAGATAGCCACATAGAATATCCAGAACTTATAAACCAAATCTCACAAATCTACAAAATTAAGGTCAAAATAGTTATATGATTTCAACATAAAAAGTGAAAACCTGAGCAAATTAGGGATGCATTAGCACTTTACCTGTCAAATTTATGAATTAGAAGAATTTATGACCAAACAAGAGACAAAAAGAATTATAGGCTATAAAATAGATAATCGTGATTATATGAAAGTTAAAAAGATTTTGCACAAACAAAATTAATACAGCCAAATTAGAAGGAAAGCAGGAAATTAGGAAGAGGGACTGCTGGGGGGTAGGGGGAGGGAATAGAATACTGTTAGGTGTTCATTAATGACAAATAGAATGATTTCAAAAAATCTGGGAAGGCCTATGAACTGGTGCAAAATGAAATAAGTAAGAAGAACATTGTATACAGTAACAGCAATATTTATGATAATTAATAGCAAATGATTTCGTTACTCTCAGCAATATAACAATCAAAGACAATCCCAAAGAACTCATTATGAAAAATACTATTCATCATCATAGAAAGAACTGGTAGAATCTGAGTACAGACTAAAGCATAATTTTTTCTACTTTACATTTTTTTTAAGTTTTAATTTCTGCTTTTGGAGGGGCATATATTTTGGACCATATATGAAAAACGTGTATGTTTTCTCAATGACAGGGAGTGGGGAGGAAAGTATTCATAACTCATAAAAAGCTTAAATGAATGCTAAAAATAAATAATGTTTTTTTAAAGATGATTCACCATCCCACCCCCCTGCATTTGCCATGAAATCTCTCAGGGTTCATGCCTTACAACTTTTTTGGATCTCAGTTACCCCCCAATACATCAGATTCCTCTTTTCCTGAGGCAGGATGCTGTGCTTGGAAACAAAATTCTCAGTAATAGTGCTACAATCACCAAATCCCTTCAGACTTACCCTCTGTAAAATCCCCCAAAACTTTATAACACTTCTCTTCCCCATATGGGAGCATTCTTCAATGGGAACCTCTAACACAGATTTCCTTTTCTTTTGACTTTGCAATTCCTCCCTTTGCTACATCACTCATTTGTCTCTATACAGTCTCTCTGGCTATCTCTCATTCTTGCAATACTCTGCTCTGATAACCAACCTCCCTGATTTCTAAGTCTCAATTAAAATTCCACCTTATAAAGGAAGCCTTCTCTAACCACCCAATCAATTCTGGTGCCTTCCTTTTTAAAATTATTTCCTCTTTATCTTGTATATAACTTTTTTTTGTATATATATTTGTTTTACATGCTGTCTCCCCCATTAGATTGTAAACTCCTTGACAGCAGGGATTGTTTCTTTTTGTATATCCAGTATATGTCATAGAATAAGTACTCATTAAGTATTTAATGATTGACTGACTGCTAGTCTATAGGAGTTATTTTTGTCTTCATTGTTTATCACTGACTTGATGAGAGTATACTTCCCCTTTTCATCTTCTCTCCCCAGCCTTCATGTGTCCTTTCCTGCAATAATTTAAAGTTTATGATATTTGCAGAATATTTCTATGTTAATTCAAAATTCCTTTCCTTTAACATTTGAAGGTCTTTCTTGTGGTCTCTTCTAAAATTTGTTGTTTTTCAATGGAATTGAATGGAACTGTCCTGCAGGGTTTTTTGTTTTTCCTCTTTATTTCTACAGTGACAGGTGGATTCTTTTGAGTAACACTTTGTTTTCTGTGTTCAGTAGTTTTTGAATAGTTATTTTCTTTTCTTTCAATATAACATTCAGGTTTGGGAATTTTTCAAATTCTTCTAGGAGCTTAGAATTCTTATGTTACACATCCTGTCTATAAGATCTGTATGTTGTGTTTATTTTGAGATAGTTTTCGTTTAATTATTTTTGCCTTCTGGTTGTTCTTTCCTTATTGAAATTTGCCACAATATGAGATAGTTTTGCCTTTTATGCCATAATTTTTGAAATGAAGTGTTTCTATTATGCAAATTATTTCTGCTATGCAGAAACTACACACTGAGCTATAAGAAAAATGAAACCTAGGAGGATTTTGTAAAAATTGATGCAATGTGAAGTAAGGAGAACCAGGAAGATGTATATAGACAGCAATAATGACTGTTGAAAGACTTTGGAATTCTGATCAGTAGAAAGATCAACAACAAATATAAAGGACTAATGAAAAACATGCTACTAACCTTTGATAGAGTGGAAGACCCAGAGAACAAAATAAGATTATATTTTTCTGTGTATATGTACAATATAGAATTTTTTTGACTACACAGGTTTGTAGCAGGATTTTTTTGTTCTTTTTTTTCTCTCAATGGCAGAGAGAGAAGAAAGGTAAAATTTTGTGATTAAAAATTTTAATAATTTAAAATAAATAAAAAAGTAATTAGAAAGGAAGTTTCAGGAATAGGAATGATTTTACATCAAAAGTTGTGCTCAAACTGAGTCCTGAAGGAAGTGAGGAACTGATAAGAGATATTGATGAAGACATCCTGTATGCCAGGTTTAGTGGGGATAATGAAAGCAAACAGTACAGAGAAAAAGATGATGATGATGATGATATTAACAGTAACAATATCAGTAAGCATTTATACAATGCTATCAGATTTGAAAAGTTACACATATTTTTCTCATTTCAGATGTAAAATGTTGCTTATGAAAAAAAGAGAATCGAATTTAGATAGACTATTTATAGTATATAGGAAGGAGCATTATATATAATGATATTGGAAATTTAATACAGGGTAAGGTCATGAAAGCCTTTAAAAGCCAAACATTTAAGAGTTTATATTTTACTCTAGAAGCAATGGAGAGTGATTGAAGCTCACTGAGTTAAAAGGAAAATCTTTTCAGAAGTTGATATACTGACATGAGATTTCCCTGATAGAACAAAAGCTCCTAGAAATCAAGGACAGTTTTATTTTTTTCCAGTATTCTTAATAAGAAGCACAGTGCCTTATATATAAGAGGTGCTTAATAAAGGGGGGTTCATTGACTGGCAGTGCTATAAGAATAACAATTGGCAGTTAAATGGAAAAGAAGAGATCAAAGAGGGGAGAGAAGAAAGGCAATAAGATTGAAGAAAATTATTGCAATATGTTGTACAAGATGAAGATATATAAGAGGTTCTATGAAGGTAGAATTAACAAAAATTGAAAATAACTGTTTATGAGGGAATAAGTGGGAGTGAGGATTGTGAAGAGAACAATAAAATGGAAGATTTATATGACTAGGGAGTTTCCCTCAATAGAAATAGGGAAGTTAAGCAGTGGTACGTTTGTGGGAAGCATAAGTTATACTTTGGCTATATTGAGTTTCAGCTGTCAGTGGATCACTTCAGAAGGAGATGCTTGTGACAAGCCAAATAAATAAACATCTATTAAGTGTCTGTCATCTGTTAGGCACTATGGTAAGCATGGGAATATAAGGAACGCAAAAAATAGTCCCTGCTCGCAAGGATTCACACTACAATCTACAAGTTCAAAAATAATATTTATAGACGATAAATTGGGGATAAAATCAGAAGGAAAGCACAATAATTATGGAAGATTGGAAAAAAAGACTCACTGCAGGAATTAAGTCTTTCAGGTGAAACATGGAAAAAACGTAAGGAAGCCAGGAAACAGATGAAAAAAGAAAGAGTTTCAGGCAAGGACTAAGTAAAAATACATGGAATTTGGAGATGGAGTGTTTGCATGAGTAACAGAAAAAAGGCCAGTACAGTTTAACACTGGAAAGATAGAAAGCATGTCAGATTAGAAGAAGGACTTTAAAAAAGTCATACAAAGGATTTGAAATTTAATCTTGGCAGTAACAAGAGTCAATGCAATTTAATGAATAAAGGGGTGACCTGGCCAAACAAGATCTTTTGGAAAATCAATTTCAGTGTCAGCGGGAGGTGATGAGAGCCTCCACCAGAATAGTAGTAGTAGTATCAGAAAAGAGAAGAAATGTTTTGGAAACATTAAAATACAGAGAGAGAGAGAGAGAGAGAGAGAGAGGTAACAAAGATGACATTAAGGCTGTGAGGCTGAGTGATGCCTTCAGGAGTAATAAGGAAATGAGGAAGAAGAAAAAGTTTGGGCAACAGAAGGTTCTAGGGAAAAAAACAGAATTCTGTTTTAGACATATTAAATTCAAGATGTCTTTGAGACACACAACTAGGGAAGTCCAAAAGGTAACTGGAAATTTGAGATGATAGGTTAGGAGGGCTGAATTTTCATTCAGTGAAAATAGGAGTTAATCATTTATGGGTAATGGCAAGATAGAGGTGTATAACCATTTGTGGAAGCAGCTGAGATTAGATGATAAGAGTAGATCATAGGAAGTGAATTAAGTTGCAGAACTGGGAGGGTGGGATATCTGAGGGAGTAGCAATATGTAAGTTGTAGTCTCCAAGTGAGTAGCAGGAATGAGGAAAGAAATAAAGACTATGAGATCAAACTTAAGTCACCGAGGAAGGAAGGAGAATATCCTGTAGGTTAGTAGATAAATGCTATCTTGATTGGTTGACAAATACAGATAGAATAAATTTCACAGGAAAAAAAAAAGATTACTTAAGTGATGGTTGTACAGGAAGAGATAACAATGAGGAAAAAGCAATGGACAGACTGCAATCAACAGTGCTCACACAGCACTGGAGAGTAAGAAAAAGGCCAAGATTGGAAATAAATAGAAGTTGACTGCAGAATAATGATAAATAAAACTATGAGAGATGAAGAAATTATAGATGAGAAAGTGCAGAAAGGAAAAGTATTTGTTTACTAGACTAAAAGTCAATAACTAGATAAATCTGTGACACTGATAATAAAGTAAATAGAATAAATTAGAAATACCTGACAATCTCACATCAGAAACATTCACATTTCATTTCAGTAAGAAAAAATTGGTAAAATAGTCAGTGGCTAGAACTACAGCTATATCTCAAATCTTGAAGATCACTATTTGAACATTAAATGCCTTAAAACAAATCCCACAAGTCATATTTTATTAATAGAATCATTAATTCCCTTTCTGGTCACAAGGAAATATTCCATAGTTATCAAAGTGCAAAAGGATGAGAAACCTTTCCTCATGAACCTACCTAACCACTTCTATGCCAAAATAAGACTAGGATAATTGGAGATGCTGCAGGTAAGGATCTGGAAAGAAGCTCACATTCATAAAACCATACTGATAGCTCACATTCATGAACCATGGTAGAAGACAAGTAACAGAAAAAAGGGTAACAACTAGAGACAAGTCTCTTAGCAAGAAATGTTTAAAAGAACAGATAATGAGAATAAACATTTTTTAAATAGAAACAAGAATATCAGAACATTATTCCAAAAAAGTCTTTTAAAAAATACACAAATTCTCATATTTAAATAATATACGGTTAGGTTGAGTCCCATATTTAAAATATGGGACTCTTTCACTTTCACAAACATTGACTTTTCTCACTGGAAACTCTGTAGAACTGGCATACTGAGGCATGGCAACATTGCTGATATTAAAAGTAGCTTTGTCCATACATTCTGAGTCCCTAACATGTCTCAAATTTTATTCTAGTGAACTTAGTAAAATTATAGTTAGCCATTCAAATAAACAAAGTGAATTTAAATTTAATTCATCTTAAAATCCTCAGTGCTCAAAATAAAAATTATTAATTATATCATTTTTCAACTTAACCTACAATCTATATAATGTAACTAAACTTTTATACTTATGGTACTGAAAATCACTGAATGCAAAAAAAAAATTTTAAGCGATTAAATCAACTGATAATGAATTAAGAAAAAGCTTAACTAGAATGGCGGGGGGAGGGGATTCTAAAGAAAAGATAAATCAAAACACAAATATTCAATTATTCATCATTTCTTCAAATCATTTGCTAACTGCATTATAATTCTGCCAAACATTATCTTCTCCCTCTCCATCATTTACTCTATTTCACATCAGTGATATTAAAGGACAATGCTATCATCATTAGTGCAAAGGAAAAGAAAAATGCCTAATAAGCACTATACAGTAAAACTCACCTTTAGGTAAGTATAGTTACTTAAAGCATTTCATTAAATTAACGTACTTCCGTTTGTTATAATAAAAAAAAAACCTTCTTTGCAAAATGATTAAAGACAAATGAGTGCATAAATTATTAAATAGTACAAATGGCAGCACTATAATTAAAATTAAGATTTTCTTCTTAAAACAAAGACATGCCATCATTAATTGCCAACTGCCTATTGAATATAATACTGCTTCTGCTTTCAAGTTCAGAACAGTTATGAGTTTTTAGCTTACAAAGTAGAAAAATACTCATTCCTATTTTTATTAATAGAAAATTCTATCCTGAGGAAATGAAAAATTGGCCCTAAAGTTACAGTAATGAAATAATATTATATGGAACAAAAGAGACATATCAAAAATTAGTAATAACAGGCTATGAAGAAATTACATATTTACCTTGGCTGTGTACTCAGTTTTATAACAGTTTTTTGTGGCAGACTATCTTGTGATTGCTGTTCACTCTCCTACAAGGATAAAAAAATATTAATTTCAAAATTCATACTTCAGAAATGGTGAAATGGTGAAAATGGTGAAAAATTTCTAATGATAAGTAGAAATAATGTAAAATTTCTCCATGCATGTCAATCCTTAACAAAGTTCAAATTTAATTATTATGTAAAAGCAAAATACATGTAATTAAAATAGAAAACGGGGTGGCTAGGTGGCATAGTGAATAGAGCACCAGCCCTGGAGTCAGGAGTACCTGAGTTCAAATCTGGCTTCAGACAATAATTACCTAGCTGTGTGGCCTTTGGCAAGCCATTTAACCCCACTGTCTTGCAAAAAAAAAAAGGCTATAAAAATAGAAAACAAATGGAGCTAGCAGTTTTTAAACAAAGAATATGAAGTGACAAATTAAAAACATTTTTATTATCATTCAAAGAAGTATAAATATCATTAGGACAGAGAATAATAGTAGATAGTCAGTTGGCCATCTTTGAATCCAGGATGATTTAGTGAATCCTGCCTCTAACAATTTGGTTGCATGCAGCAGAGCAACTAAAATCATAAAAATCTCTTTACAGGGAGCTTCCTAGATTAGTAAAATCACAGGTCCAGTCCTTATTCATGACCCAACATGTATGTATAGTAGTTAAAACTTTTTGTGATATACAGGCATCCTTTACTTCAGTGCATCCTCAATTTATCTTAAAAAAGACATTAAGTTGAGCATGATGGTGACAATAGTTAACATTTGTATAATGCCACATGGGTACCAGCAAATGTTATTTAGGGCTTTGCAAGTATGATTTAATCTTCTCAAATACCCTAGGAAGTAGGAGGTGGTATTATTGCCATTTTACAGATGAGAAAAATGAGGCAAACAGCAATTAAGTGACTTGCCCAGGATCAAAATGCTATTAAGTATCTGAGGTCAAATTTAGACTAAATTCTTCCTCTCTCCTGGCTCAGCACTCTATCCACCTAGTTGCCCCAATATGTAAGAACTAGTAAGTAAAATTTTTTAAAAAGCCTGAGTTCCTGACACAAATATAAATAATAAAAATTTCAATTTATGTATAAAATTCAAATACCTCCCCATCTATTAACAGGCACTAACAAAATGCAAAAGCTTAATTAAAATAATTATTAGTGCCAAAACAAAAGTATAAATAAAATACTGAATAATAAATTTGCTAATTTTTCTTTCCTGTAGGAGACATTAGCTCTACTTAATCATTCGTTTGAAAGGCAAAAGAGTTAAGAGCTCTAAGAGCTAAGGGCCAGAAAGGTTCTATCTGAATTGAGAAAATGAATTAAGATCATTCAGAACAAATTTCCAATGACAACTCATTTTGGAGTAAAATAGGAAATGACAATATAAATGTCAACCCATCTGTGATTTGAGCTAATAGCAAATGAGAACAAGATCAAATGTACTTTCTCCCTATCAAAATCATAAAAAATTCTCAATGCTAATAGAAATACTAATACCAGCTAAAATTTATATAATATAGTACCTATAATGTGTCAGACACTATAGAAAACTGCTTTAATCAGTACTTTCCACTGGGTTCATTATGCTGTGCATTATACATTATTTAAGTTAGAGGTACCCTAGCATTTCCATTTGAATTATTGCAAATGGTTTTGAACTTGTATGTTTAGATTTATTGTTCAATTGTGACTTTTTGTGACTCCATATAAGGTTTTTAAAGCAAAAGATACTAGAGTGCTTTGCCATTTCCTTTTCCAGTGAATTGAAGCAATCAGAGGCTAACTAACTTGCCCAGGGACACACAGAATTGAAATCAGGTCTTCTTAACTCTAGACTCTGCTTTATCTACTGAGGCAGGGCTACTTCTGTCTGGAAGTGGACAAGAGTCAAAGTATGACATCCTAGTACATAACAGGAAAAGATATACTTACATTTCAATATCTCCCTTAATTATTTTCTCATACCAAACAAAAATATTTCATAGAAGAATACAAATACTGAGTTAGATAAACTAACCATCTGTAAGAAGGGTTTGGATGGGTTAAATCTGTAGGCATCTTTGTCCTTCAAAATGAGAATATGAGCAGAATCTCTGATTATCGTCTTCAAGCTCATTAAGGAATGAAAAAGTCTGTGAAAAGAAAATTTGGTACTCTGAGAAGTAATTCAAATGCCAAGAAAATAATTTTTTAAATCTCTGTATTACTAAAATTATCAAACCTAAAGTTTCATATGTATATGTATAATCAAAGAAAAAAAAAAACTTTAGATCTCAAAAAATTCCTTTGCAGAAAATGAAATCATTTTAGAAGAATGAGGATTATCTAAAGAAAAAGCTTTTAAAATTATATTAATTTAAAAAACTTTCAATAAAATTCCTCTATAATTTTCACAATTTTCTGCTATATTTCTCTATAATAAAAAATAATTTTCAGAATAAACTACCATGATTCAACATAAATGCTGTATCAAAATATCATAAAATTTACTAATAGAAGTAGAATGTTGAAATTTTAGCAATATATTCAGCAAAGACTGAATAAAAAAAGAAGGGGAATTTCTAACTATCCTTCACAAGTCTACAAGTAACAAGTCATTTCCTATTACATGGTCATAATCCTTTGCCATCATCATACTTCTAAAAGTGTTATATCCTTAAAAGGTCTATCTTGAATAAATATGATGAATTAAAATACTACCTTATCTATTTAAACCTTTAAAGAATTAATTGACTAAAAGCAAGGAGACATCTTGATTGTATGTAAACCAGAAAATTCCAAGTCACCAAAATTATTTATTCTCATAGATTATCAATATTTTTTCAATGCATGAAAAATACTGTTAAAGTTTATTACTCTTTGCAAAAATCATTTTTGCAAAAGTTATATTTCCTGAAAAGGATTAAGTATCTAGAAAGTAGGTGACCAAAAACATTCTCAGGAGAATACAAATTTTCTTTTTTAGGAAAGGGTACCCCATAATCCAGCTAAAGTTTACACTTTAGTATTTCCTTAGATTAAAAAAAATTCTCATTTGACACACAGAAATGCATTTGGCTCAGTTAGGAAGAAAGAACTGAATCAAAAACTTGAAAACTAGAAGCACTGATCAGACCTTATATTCTATAGGCAGCCATGTGGAGATGAAAGGAATATGATTATGTTTTCTCATCAGCCAGCTGGAAAGTTTAAGAAAAGAGGATGTACTTCATCAGTTATAAATCTTAGCATAATTATTAGAATTCATTGAAAAAAATACAATACAGAAGGTGGAGCCAAAATGATGAAGGGCAGGGACCCATCTGACATCTCCCAAATTATATATTCCAAACAATGCAAAAATAATACTTCAAAATTAACTCTGAAGGGGCAGATCCAACAAAAGGATGGACTGAAACAATTTCTTGCCCAAGTCAACTTAGAATATCAGCAGAAAAGATCTCACTGGGGGTGAAAGTGGAGTACAGTCTAGTACCAGGCTGTGACCCAGCAAGCCAGAACCAGGTCTTGAAGATAACTGAATCAGCAGTGGCAGCTTCCAGAGCTCTCAGTCCAGATATTAGGGAGCTCAGACAACTGGTTATAAGGAGTTTAGAAATGTTATCCTTTGTTACCACCACCCATATGCATTTGTGAGTTGCAGTCCCAGGGAGAAGCAGGGAGTGAGAAAGAGTCAGTACCCTGGACATGGTCTCAAAAGGCAGAAGAGAATGACTGGAGTTGTCCACAGGCCAAGAGAGCTGTGACCACATCTCTCTTCAGATCATATCACCTTGGAAGAATTGAAAAGTTTTAGACACTCTGTTCCTTAGACCCCACTGCATCGCTAAATTAACTCTGAAAACAACAGGACAAAAAGAACTGCCGCTTAGGACAGTTCCCCCTTCACCCCAGGAACAGAGCCTAACTTCAACATAAAGTTAAAAGTCAAGAAATAAGTAACAACAAATAAGTAAACAACAAAAAGGGGTCTGACCATAGAAAGTTACCAGTGATAGAGAAGATAAAAATAAGACAATAATGCCAAAACAGCAAATTAAAATGTAAATTAGTCTTAGCCCAAAGAGAATACCTGGAAAAGCTCAAAAAGGAGTATCAAAATCAAGAGAGTAGAGGGGGGAAAAAATGAGAAAAGAAATGACAACGATAAAAGAAAATCATGAAAATGGGTAAACATCTGGTAAAGCAGATTATCCCCCCCCTCCAAATAAAAAGTTAGGAAAATGACAACTTAAAAAATAGAATAAATCAAATGGCAAAAGAGACACAAAAAATTAATTGAAGAAAAGAGCTCCTTAAAAAGCAGAATTGCTCACTTGGAAAAAGATGAAGAAAATTTTATTGAAGAGAACTTTTTTTAAAAAAGTAAAATTAACTAAAACAGGGGGGGAAAAGGTTCAAAAACAACAATTATAGCCAAGAACCACCTACCCAGCAAACTAAGTATAATCAATCAGGTGAAAAATAGTGGATATTTAATGAAATACATGACTGTGAAAGAAAGATAAATCATAAGGGATTCAATAAAGCTAAAACTATTTGTATTCCTAAATGGGAAGATGATACTTTTAATTCTGAAGAACTTTAATCATAGAATTGGGGTAAACTGACTAGGATAGATGACATCTAAAAAAATAAAATTAAAGGATAAGAAAGAAGAATACATGGGAAAAGGAGAGATCAAATGGGATTATTTTTTTCACAAACAGGCAAAGAAAGAAGAATACATGGGAAAAGGAGAGATCAAATGGGATTATTTTTTTCACAAACAGGCAAAAAAGCTTTTAAAAGTTGGAAACAAAAATTGGGTAGAGTTAGTGGGTGGCAAAAATTGAACTTTATTTACCAGAACTAGTTGAAAGAAAGAATAACAGGAACTGGTTGGAAGGTGGATTAGGAGAGGTATTGGTCAAAAGCAAAAAACAGTTTTGGACGGGTGTAGAAGGAGAGAGAGAGAGAGAGAGAGAGAGAGAGAGAGAGAGAGAGAGAGAGAGAGAGAGAGACGGACATGACAGTGAGATGGACATGAGAGAGAGACGGACAGACAGACAGGCATGAGAGAGAAAGACAGACAGAAAGACATACAGACATGAGAGACAGACAGACAGACACAAATGAGATAGACAGACAGACAGACATGAGAGAGAGGCAGACAGACAGGAGAGAGAGAGAGAGAGAGAGAGATGGACATGACAGTGAGACGGACATGAGAGAGAGACGGACAGACAGACAGGCATGAGAGAGAAAGACATACAGACATGAGAGACAGACAGACAGACACAAATGAGACAGACAGACGAGAGAGAGAGAGAGAGAGAGAGAGAGAGAGAGAGAGAGAGAGAGAGAGAGAAAGGGATTTGGGAGAAGTAGTGATCCAGAGAAACCTGGGAATGGGAGTGATGAAATCAGTTGGAGACAAACTTTGTAAATCTTTTGTTTGCATTGTAAAGGGAATCTTCCTTCATCCTTTCACACCAGAGGGCCTGACCTTCAAAAGGATTTGGATTACATTGTGGTTTTTTCTGGTGGGGCAGCCAGGGAGCACAGACCCTGGAAGACTACCCAAAAGAGACCCTTCCCCAAGAGGCAAAATCTATAATGAGGTACTTGGGTCATTTCAGGTCAACACCTCTTCTCTTAGATTCTGGGAGATAATTTAAGGAGATCAGAGGGAGGGCTGGTCCCTTTTACCTTCCAGTCTCCTGCAGAACTCTGGCCAGCTGGCCTGGTCAATTCTGTCAGCAACAACAGGATAAGGAAAATACCCAATATACATAACTGAATGTGAATGGGATGAAGGCACTCAAAATCAAAAGTGGATGGCATACATTACATGACATGATTTAGACATAAAGGGTAATATTTTAAGTAAATTGCAGGAGCATGAAATCGTTTACTAGTCAGCTCTGAATAAGGGAAGGATTTATGACGAAACAAGAGAAGAGGGAGCATTACAGAGAGTAAAATGGATAATTCTAATTAATAAATGAAAAAGTTTTCCACAAATAAAACCAATGCAGCTCAGATTAGAAGGGAGGGAAACACTATAATAATTTTCTCTAATAAAGGTGTCATTTCTTAATTAAATGAGTTAAATTTATAATATATGTCATAACCTTTAAACTTTTCTTTAGGAAAAGTTAGCCTAACCAGCTAGGTTACCTACAAATTTAGTGAACAGATAGACTGCTAAAATTTTGTCATTTAGGAGTAAATAATTTAGAGAAAGGCATGAAGTTTTGTAGTAATAAAATAATCAGGATTAAGTTAGCATTCTTTTTCTAAGCTAAATTCTGACAACTAGAGAAAAGGAAGTTGAATCTTAGTTTACTGAGTCTAAGTTATTTCCAGTTTCTTTTTTAAGAACTAAAGGTTAAATTCTTTTTCCAGTTCTACAGGCTCCTTTAAAATGAAAGGCTTTGAAATGCAAAATGGTGCAGCTGTAGGGCAAATTCTTCTAAGGCAATCTCACTTTGATATAAACCCACCCTAATGCAAAAGAAAATCAGATTTGAGAAAACTGGAAGCCCTGGAAACTCCCTGCTAACACTTCTTGGGCCCAACATACATACATCCTTACTTTAAATGATGATGTAATGTTTGTCCTTTTCTCAAAATAGACCATGACATCAGGGAGGTGATGCCATGACAAGCACATGAGTTGGCTTTAAGTGAGAGGATGCAGTGCTAAGTCATCAGTTTCACTTTCTCCTCCAGTCATCAGAGTTCAGGGCCTGGATAGGAATCAGGATGACTGCAGATAGCCCTGGATTCCAGGGTTAAGTGAACTAGTCTGAAGACTTTCCTTGATCAACTTAATTATGTTCAAAACAAGTTTCCTAAGATTGCTGTAAATTTTAAATTCTTCTTTTCTGTTACAAAAAAAGCTTTGTGAATTTTCAAGAAAAAAATCAAATATGTGAATTAAATCAGTATTTGTCATAGTTGAAATAGTGGTTTTGGCAAATTTTGATAAAATACAGGTGCAGTTTCATCATATGCTTAATATACACAACTTACAAAGCAAGTTATATATGAGAGATTTTGGAGTTTTAAGTGCAAGTTTTTTTTTTCATTTTGATATTAAAAAATTTTTTAAAGAACAACAAAATATTTAATAAAAGACATTTACTTGAATTTTAAAAAAAAATCCAAAAATGTATAAATTACATAGATATTTATTCTTATTGAAAGGTACAATTTTTTGTCCAGTGAAAAAAGTAGAGTTTATTTTAAAAAGAGCATAGAAATCTCTGCTGTTTAACAGCTTTAGTCTTTAAAACAATGTAAACTATTAATGCCACAACTAAATCAAATTTACACGAAAATTTCATGGTTATAAATTAACCTAATAATTATATAATCTAACCTAAATTAGCCTTATTTCATTTCTATTATAGAATTTTAAGACTTGAGGAGTATAATATATGGAAGACTGACTATAAAACCAAAGATCTGTCTCATTATCCTGGGACTGCCAGTAACAATGTCAGTTCTCAAGGTCTCAATGTTTTTATGTGTAAAATCAAGAGACTGAAGTGAATGACTTTTAAAGACTAGCATTCTATAATTCTAGAGATTAAGTGATTTATTCTACATTAATCAGCTAGAATAAAGAAGTGGGAAATTTAGCTCAATATCTTTTGATGCTGCTGGATGATTTTTCCCCCTTTATATACCATGCTGCCTTTTCCACCATATTTTCTCTAATATGAAAGCATTTCCAAAATAAAACTCATTAGGTCTGTCCCTTGGCCTGCCTCATCACAATTCTACAATGACTCCTGGGTTGGTTCATCTTCAGCTCATGCCTCCAACTCTTCTCCACTTCAATCTTTCCATAACATCTTATTTTCATATAAACTGTGTAATTCTCTTGCTTAGAAGCCTAGAAGGGCTCTAGATAGGCTCTAATATAACATGTTTTAACATTGTTGCACATTAACTTGAAAAACCACAAATTAACATTATTATTTTTATTTATTTATTAAATATTTGTTAAACATTTCCCAATTTCATTTTAATCTGGCTCTGGCCACACTTTGGAGTTTCATTTACTGTTGCAGTCAGTTGGCTGCTTTAAGACCTTACAATAAAGGAGGAGTACTATCTCTTGGATTGGAAAAGACAATCCAACTAACATTGCTTTTTAGAGCATTAGCTTGCTAAGATGAAAAAAAATGATTTATTTACTAAGTATACTTGGAAAAAATTCTTCCTTTTAAAATTCCTGAACAAGAAGATCCTAAATTGCTCAACACTTCATTATTTCAAGAAAGAAAAGATATTCATTTAAATATAAGTTTGGGGGTAGTAGTATCATAATACAAAAGAAAAAAATCACTGGGCCTGTTTCAAGCCCTGGTTCTATCATGGATTTGGAAAAACCCAACATATCTAAGTGTGTTTCCTCAAGTTTAAAATGGCAATAATTATTAGCTTATACTACTTAAATTAAAAAATTCTTAAAAAGATCAGAGAGAAAAAAATAAAATTAAAAAAATTTTTTTTAAAAGTTCAGAGAGAAAGTAGGTATGGAATCAAAGAGGATCTGGTTTTAAATTCTGACAGTCACTTACCTTTGTAACCCTTAGTTACAAGGCAGGTCATTTAACCTTTCTGGAACTCAGTTTTTCTCATTTGCAAAATAAGGGATATAAAAGAAACTCTAAAAGTAAAATCCCAGATCTAAACTTATTTCTCTAAATATGAATAACAAAAAGTAATTAATTTTACCAGCTACTCTCTACATCTGGGAAAGACAACTCTATCATATCTATACAAACATTTCTTCACAGAAAAAAAAAGTTACCTGGTAGCCACACTTCAATAATTAGCCACTTTATATTTAGTAATGCTGGTCTTTAAATGAAGCCCTCACCATTTAACTTATACTAAAAGCTTTCCTAGATCAATATGGTCTGCCAAATGTTTACTATATTGAGCATATCTCTATGTCACAATTAGAGAAGAGAGAATGATGTGAACAGATATTATGGCAATATGAACCATTATTTCGTTCCAGTCATCTGGACATACTGATTGATTATGCACCATTATTTTGCAACAAGCACCTTATGCAATTTTCACCATCACATCACTATACTAATTAAAACACTTCATCAAAATGTTTCATTGTTATTAGATTTCCCTTCAAAATAGGTATATCTTTTTGGCTGATGATAAAAACCTATCTTCTACAAGCTAGCAGAGGAGTAATGGACTACACATCATCAAGGCAAATATCTTGATTTGTTTTGCTTGTCTACAAGTATTTGCTATTAGAAAATGTTTGAACATAGGAGGAGGTGGATTAGTAGACAGTGGTAGATATATAAAGAGAGCAGGAATAAAGAATTTTAAAAATTGAAATTGCAAGGGGGGAAATGGAGAAAGGGTTAAAAAAACAACAATTTTCCACCTGGTACTATGTATATGGAAAAGAAACTTCAAAAATATTGAATATGTCAGATTCATGGCTCCTTTCCCCCATTCTTTCTGTTTTTGTGATGTTATTACTTAAAATTGTAGAATTTCCAACAGAAAAGACTTGTTTTTAAGAGATCATGGTAATCTAAATTAGTCAAAAGCCCTTCTAAATGTGAAGTCAAACAAGTGAATTAAATTTTTAATTACCATTTGTTATGGTTAAAATAGTGATTTTGTTAAATTTTGATAAAAAGGTGAAGTTTCATATGCTTAATGCATATAAAATGGGATATATTATCAGTGCATATATTTACATAATTTTACCATTTTTTAATTATTAGTAGTGATATACCATCAAAGATGCTTAAAAGTTAAAGGGGGGGGCTAGGTGGCACAGTGGATAGAGTATCAGCCCTATAGTCAGGAGGACTTCAGTTCAAAATCAGCCTCAGACACTTAATTACCTAGCTGTGTGACCTTGGGCAAGTCACTTTATCCCAATGCCCTGCAAAAACCAAAAAAAAAAGTAAAAAGGGACCTTTCAGAATAACTTACAGAATAAGTAGTTCAAATTTCCTCCCAAAGTCTGATAATTGTTTATCCTTGCAGACTTCAAATAAATTGGGAAGCTCAGAACCTCTTAAGGCAGACCACTTAACTTTTTGAAAAGTCCTTTGAAAAGTTTATCATATATTCAGCTACAATCTCTTCCCTTATAAGTTAGCTCCAATTTCATTTGTTTCAAGTTATATAGAAATAAAATCTACTATTTTTTCAAGATGACAGTCTCTCATAGAGAGGAAGCAGATTATAATAGAAAAAAAGCACTCAATTTAGAGTTAGAGATGCTGAAGTCCAATGTCTAATATTTATTGCTTTATAACCTTGGACCTCAAATTCCTAATCTGTTAACGGGTTGGACTACAATGACCTCTAAGATTCCATGTAACTAACTGTATGATGATAAGAAACGGCTGAAGAAAACTATTACATCTCAATTCTCAAGCTAAAATGTCTTTTTTTCAAGGCTAAAAATTTTATTTCCTTTAATTTTTCCTTATTTAATATATCTTTTACCATATTGATCACTGTCTCTGCATATACTTTATTTCATCAAAATGTCTTTCAATATGGCATCAACAATGGAAAAATTCCACTAGTTGATCAACCACAGGCACTTCCCTTAATATTTGCTTTTATATACATTATTTACAGATTATTTATTTCATAACTCTTTAGTCAGAAATTATTTGAGCTTCCTCTGCAATAACATCATTCCCATTTATATGACCTGTTTTTATAACAAAAGTTTCTGGCAAAGTATTGAATTCAGAAGTGGTTGATAGCAGGACTTGTCACTATGTTTCATAAGAAAGGCTTTGCATATAGTAATGGGTTTTGAAAAAAATATCATTTAGGGCAATACTGTCAATTCAACTTAACACACACACACACACACACACACACACACAAAATAGTTTTTAAAACCAAAACAAAAAACTAAAACTAATCTTAAAATCTATATAAAAAGGAAAAAATAATGTTTAAAAAAATTACATTACCTGGTGCCATAATCCACAACCACCCAATCTTTAGCAGTTCCTGTAATAGCATCATGATGCTGAAAAAGTCCAAGATTCCTTCTGGCTTCTGTCAGTAACTGATAATATGTTGATGAAGGGAAAGAACTAGTCTTCTTATATTTCTGCGCTTGTATTCGAGCAAATGAATAAAGAATCTCAGCAGTCCTAATAGTACCAAAATATCAACACAAAGCATATTAGGAAATGGTAAAAAATATTTGTATTTTACAAAGATTTATAAAATAAAGCACTAAGGTACAGTAGAAAGAACTGGATTTAGAATTAGAGGGTCTAGTTTCAAATTTTGTCTTGGCATTAAGGATTTATGTTTCCTTGAACAAATCATTTTATCTCTCTGACCATAATTTCCCTTCCTATATAAATGAAAGGGTTAAATTAATCTCTACAAATCCCCTTCAGCTTTAAATTTCATAATTCTATGATTCTATGACTTCATTAGAAAAAAAATCTAAACTATCAGATTAATGCTTCAATACAGAAACCTGATGACATGAGATTCCTAGTGATTTACGTCTTTTTTCCTCTATATTTTTCTTCCCTGTTGCTCTCATTCACTACAATAGATTTAAATTATCTTTATGCAGATGACACTTAAATCTATATATCTAGATAAAATTTCTCTCCTTCTTTCTACCCTTGATTTGCCATCTGGTTGCTGCAAATTTATATTGAGAAGTCTCATTCTAAACCTGCCAGTTACAAAATGAGAGGGGAGGAGATGAAGGGAAAGGGGAGAAAAAATATGAATATTTTCTTAAGAAAGGGACCTGACCATTTCTCTCCCATGCTCTTCAGTAGATTCCTAAGATCTCTAGAATAAAATCATGTCAGAATTTTTGAGCTATTTACCATCTAGCATTCTAGTTTTCATTTACTTTTCTATTTTTATTTCACATTACTTCACGACTAAAGTCATACCACTGATTTTTCTCAAAATTTGATATTGTTGGTTCCCCTTTTATCTAGAATTCATTCTTCCCTTTAAAAAATATTAATTTTTTTTAGTTTTTGCAAGGCAATGGGGTTAAAAAGACTCAAAATGACTAAGGGTCACACAGCTGGGTAATTATTAAGTGTCTGAGGTTAGATTTGAACTCAGATCCTCCTGACTCCAGGGCCAGTGCTATCCACTGTACCACCAATCTACCTCCTTAAAAATTTTTATTCTTAACTTTAAGAAAATGATCATTTCCAAATTGACAGAACAGAAAAAATGTTATGTATGAAACTGTGAAACTCCATGCCACAAATGAGGCTGGAAAATTGTTTAATCAAAAAGTTTATAGCCGAGGTCAGGCTGACCTCCAAGATGCTACAGAGAAGTGGGGGAGGTATAAGGAGAGTATTTGTTTTGGGTCCCCCCCAAAGTTGTTATCATTTCTTCAAGATAACCCTTAGATCTATAACTGATCTAACGTCTCCTGTATCACCAAATGGCACCTAGGCATTTAAAACTAAAAGTCGCATAAACATCTCAAACTCAATGCATCTAAAGCATAAGTGCATATCTCTTCCAAATATCCTTATTTCTGATCTTGGCAAAATCACTTAATCTCCGTAGGTCTGCCTTTTCATATGAAAAGGCAGACCTACGGAGATTAAGGGATTTAAAAGGGCATAGCTAATTTTTAACTTATAAACTCTGAAGCTATGAATCATCAGAATCTAAAAGAGAGAATTATCCACCAGATACTTTCCAAATTTATGAAATCAAAGGTCAGAAAAAACGATTATGATTGAATTTTACAATGATTTTTAGGTTTTTCCAAAAGATTTTTCATTCAAAAAATGATGGTAAAAAAGGTTTATTCATCTAAAATGTATATCATCTGAGGCTTTTATATCACTTAAAACCAAAATGACAAAGAAATATTCTCTTTTAATAATATGTGAAAATTTATAAAGGTATAAGAGATAACATTAATAACATAATTATAAAAACATAAAGTTATATGATAAACCAGTATCACTAATCTCGAATTGTCAAGGGTTGGGGCTGTTCACAAGAAACTGAATTTAATATTCTATTTAATATTTCATTATTTTGTTTGAAAATCTATACACATTTAGCTTTTTCTCCATTGTAAATATTTATAACGATGAATACGAACCCCTGTAATGTCAAAGCTTTATCATAAATTTTTTCCAGTTGTTAGTGTTTTCTTCTGATAACTTTTTTTCAGGTTCCTCATTTAAAGTCAGCTATCAACTGAAATTTATTCATATATCCATATGCCTGTTATCCTATCCCCTTTAAGATGTTTGCTTATCAATCCAGTCATTTGAAAAATTGCTCTAAATCATTACTTATTAAAGAAATGAAAATTAAAGCATCTCTGAGGTACCACCTCACACCTCCCAGATTGACCAATATGACCAGGAAGGATAATAATCATTGTTGGAAGGGATGTGGGAAATCTGAGACACTAATGCATTGTTGGTGGAGCTGTGAACTCATCCAACCTTTCTGGAGAGCTATTTGGAATTACACCCAAAGGGCAATAAAAATGTGCATACTCTTTGATCCAGCTATACCACTACTGGGTCTATACCCTGAAGAGATCATGCAAAAGGGTAAAAACATCACTTGTACAAAAATATTCATAGCAGCTCTGTTTGTGGTGGCAAAGAACTAGAAATCAAGGGGATGCCTATCAATTGGGGAATGGCTTAATAAACTGTGGTTTATGTATGTGATGGAACACTATTTTCTATTAGAAATAAGGAGGGATGGGAATTCGGGGAAACTGGAAGGAACTGTATAAACTAATGCTGAGCAAGATGAGCAGAACCAGAAGAAAACTGTACACCCTAACAGCAACATGAGGTTGATGATCAATCTTAATGAACTTGCTCACTCCATCACTGCAACAATCAGGGAAAATTTGGGGGTATCATCTGTATCCACAGGAAGAATTGTGGAATTTGAAAAAAAGACCAAAGACTATTACTTTTAATTTTTTTAAAAAGTTATTCTTATTAGGTAATTTTGCTATCTCTTATATTTTATTTTTTTCCCTTAAGGATATGATTTCTCTCTCAACACATTCAATTTAGATCAATGTATAGCATGGAAACAATGTAAAGATTATCAGACTGCCTTCTCTGTGTGTGGGGGGAGTGAGATCAGATGAAAAATTGTAAAATTCAAAAATAAATTAATTTAAAAAAGGTATAAAATACAAGCTGTTTGAATTGAATTCTAAGTTTTCAGAAGGCCCAGACAACTCTGAGATTCTCTGATTATGAAACTATTCAATTAAACTCTTATTACACTCTATATCAACTAAAATAGGATTTCACTGGAATCCAAGGAGCCATTTGTTTTAGGAGTAAAAGTATTACCTCTTTAATAGGTAGGCTTTTTGCTTCAATTTGGTTGCTTGTTTTGAGGTTCTTCTTTATATTTTGGGCATCTATGGATATTGGATAGGTAACCTCCATATAAAAATAGGACTTTAGTTGATACACAATGAGTATGATGTGGGGCAAGGAAGCAGGAAGGGAATCCAAGAATAAACTTTAGGATCTCCAATTAGTTCATTTATCTGAGTTTTTTTTAAATAAAATTATGGCTCTATATGTAATGTACTTTGAAACTGTTATACATACCTTAAGTGAGACTCCATTATTCTATCCATTCGCTTATAAAAGGGTCTTGATGTAAAATATCCACTCCAATAATGATCATCTCTGTCAGCATATGTGAAGAAATCTCCACTCAGAACAGGAAATAATGACTGAGTACTTTTTTTCTGTTGTGTGTCTACTTTATGCAAGGCATCAAAATAATCTGATAAAGTACCAAATTCAATCTGTTTAAAAGAAAAGTAATATAAAAATTATTCTCTTCCAATGAATAATTCAGGAATTTTAAAGTAGGAATAAAATTTTCAATAAGTGATTGAAGTGAAAATGCTACTTTAATACATACTTCAGATGACCAGGGGCATTTTAATAAAATTTGGCAAATACAAATCTTAAATTACCAAAGTAGATCTCATAGGCATCTAGCTTGAACACAAGAACAAACTGTTGTGAAAAGAATAAAATCAAAAGCTAACAAGTTCTAAATGTTAAGTTCTTAATTTTTCCGTGAAAGTGACAAGTGGGAAACCCAGAACACAGGATTTTGTAAATCGATTTAGAAAAAAGATGACAGAAACAAGTAATATTTGGAACAGAAAGCACAATATTCTACAAGTTTAAAAAATAACTTTGAGAAACAGGTTTCAGTAATATAAAGGGCAATAAGTCCAAAAAAGGTTATTTAGAAACTACAATCTGTTCATGAGAGCGGCATAGTAGCAAAAAATGTAAACAGAAAAAATATGATCCTGTTAGCCATTTGAAGTAACCTAAACTAGGGAGTAAAACTGTTTAAATTTTTGTAAAGCATTTGCATGTTACAATATAAGTTTGCATCAGACAGTCCTATACAAATAAATTAAAAATACGCAATGTAAAAAATATTTCTATAGGCACTCTCTAAATCAGGGCTTCCTAAACTTTGTAATGACAAAGACCCCTTCTCACAATAATAGTATTAAATTAAGTAAAATACATAAAATTATAAGAGAAAGTGATTATACTAAATTAACAAAAAATTTTTTCCAAAAAACAAAATTAAGTTCATTGATAGAGCAAGATTTAGGAATTCCTGCTAACCATTTAACATATTATGTCTATATATAAACTATCCATTTCTTTATCTCATAATTTTTGCATATAGTGTATGTGAATAGATATAGATATAAAAAAATTATATTTTTCTTCGGTTCATTTTTTTTTATACCTGGGCATGATAACTGTTTGAACCACAAAGTTCCAGAAAACAAAACTAAAGAGCTATCTCTTTATTTTTCTCCTAAGCCAAGAGTAAGTTTCAAGAACTTGGAAGAAATCAGCATCTTCGAAGTTCAGAACTTCCATTTGATATGTAAAGAAATACCATAACCGTAAAAATGTAAGCAAGTCAAGAATGTCATGAGAATCAATTTCTATCTATTCACATAATATTTTCCTTTGATAAAGCAGAGGTCACACTTCTGAGTGGGAAAAGCCTGAAACATATGGCATATGCAAATATAAAGATTTTTAGCACAACAACAATAAGAAAAGTGCTGAGCTTAATAAATACTGAGCCTGAAGTAAAGATGCCAATAAGGTTAAACAGGAATCATTAGGCTACACAGAATGTGAGAGCCTAGTGACTATTTGCATATGGAATGATATTAGCAGAAATAAAGTCAACCTCGCCTTTCTTTTTCTTCTGCGTAAAATGAAAGTGATGAATACTAAGATATCAAATGTCTCTTCAAGCTCTAATATTATGTAGATATACTACACATAATTAATGGTTAAATGGAATGAATATCCTCCAAATGCTTTGTTTAAGGTCATCTATCCCCAACAAAGGACTCAATCATATGGAGGGAAAAATATTCCAAGAGAAAATGAGACCATTAAAAATAAATTTTCCCTTCTTTAAGAAAAAAATTCAAACCTCAAAGTTTATAAAATAAAGTGAGTTAGTGTTCAACATGTCTTATAAAGTGTGCCAGGCATTGTGCTAAGCATTAGAAATGGGGTAAAAAAAATTCCTTCCCTTAAGGAGCATATTTTTCCTGGGAGACAGACAGCATGTGAAGAAGTTAGGTAATGTAAGAAATACAAAGTAAAGGGGAATATGAAAGGGGAAAGGCTTAGGCCTCCTAAAGAAGATTCCCATCTTTTAAATCTAATCTTAAACAAGTCAGAGAAAACTAAAGGACAGAGGAGCAGTAATGGGGTGTCAGAGTATTTCCAACATGAGGCCAAGGAGAGAAAATTGAGGGCCATGTTTGAAGAAAGTACAAATTAAGCTTGCATAGTTCAGAAATGTCCTACTCACGGTAGTTCAAAGGTGTCAAACTCTCATAATTTCTTTCAGCCAAACTAGACTGAAATGTAATTAGGAAATGTAAAGCAATTACAATACAATATAGATAATGTTCATTTGTATTATTGTAATTCAACATCATAACCAAGGAGATGCCTTTCTTATTTGAGCAGGACTGTGTGTAGTTGGATTATAGAGGGTGTGGAGGAGAGTAAGATTTAAGAAGGCTGAAAAAAGTAGGAAGGGACAAGAACAATAAGAATTTTAATGTTGAACAGAGGACTTTATATTTTGATTCTGGAGGTAAGAAGTGATAATTTTCATCTCAATGAAATACAATTTTATGCAAAATCTGCTAAAATTCAAAATAAGAAAAATGTGAAGCAAACTAGAGCATCTTTAACCGTATTACCTGTATTTAAATATTTTTAAATTACCTTAACATGTAATTCAGGCTGAGAATTCAAATAATCAAAAATTCTCTGATAATTCTGGTACTGTTGATCCCATTCTGAGCTTTCACTATAACGGAAATCATCTCCCAGAGGAGCCAAGAGCACTTTCGTACGGAAAAGTTTTGACTTCTTTCTGTACTGGTCTAACAACATCCTTGCCCTTTAAAAACAAAATCAGTTTAATAAAATTTAGAATACTGAAAGAAAGTTATTTGATAAAAAAGGAAAAAAGTAACAAATACTGAAAAATGCTATATGCTTTTTATATGTGTATATGAGACAAAAATGGTGGTAATAAATTTGCAATAAGAATGATATATTTTAAATGATTTATCTAACAGATGCATTATTATTTCATGTTCATCTCCTCTCCTTATATCTAATCTCTCCAACTCTTGGGGAGAAAAAAGGTTTTTGAAAGAAAAAAACAGTTTAGCAAAATCATCCTGTATTCATCCAAACAAAAAATATCTATTTTTTTCCTATCAGCAGAAAAAGTTCTGTAATGGACTATTCGGTTGTGAATCAAACCTTAGTTTCCTGCTTTCCTCTTCCTTGGGAACATACATACTTACTTATCTTTGTCTTTAAAATCTGTCATAATTCATGATCCAATACTGGATATTATTCCCTTATCACAGCTATGAAACAAAAAGAAATTTTCTCAATTGATAGCTTCTCTTATCCTATCTGCATTGATTTGTTTAGGCATAAGCTTTTCAATTTCTTACAATCAGATCCCATTTTTGTGAAAGAGTTCCTACTTCGTTTTGTTTTATTCTTTTATGTGATGTGACTTTTTATATTTAAAATTGAAAATTCATTTTAGCATAAGGACTAAGGGGTTGCTTTAAAACTTCTTTTTTGCTAGTTTTGTCTTCCAGTTTTGCAAACAATTCTTATCAAACAGGTCGCCCACCCCCCCAAGTACACAATGTTCTTGGGTTTAATGAATACTAGATTACAAAGTTTTAATGTTTTCTTTATCTAGATTCTTTCACTAACCTACTCTTCTATTTTTTAAACTAGTACCAATTAGCACCAACAAACTAGTTCAGATAACTGCTAGTTTATGATATAATTTGAGGTCCAAATTAGTAGTTACTAATTCATTTTTAATACCTGCTTTTTAAAAATTATATCTTTAAGAATCCATTCTTTACTTATTTCATTCCAAGTAAATGTTTCTTAAGCACAAGTCTGACCACCTTTCTCTCTCCTTTATAGGTGACTAGAATGGCTGAATCAGTTGGAAGATTAAATAAAAGTTCTGTTGCATGACATTTAATGTCTTTCAAAATTTATTTCCCAAAAAACAAAACAAAACTTAGTTCCAACCTTATCATATATTACTACTACTACCACACACAGATATTCTCCCTCCCTTCCTCTTCTCTCCCTCACACTCATATGAAGTCAAACTGTCTTACTGCTCCTCACAGGACACTCCATCTCAAGTCTTTATAGCTTTGTACTTGCTGTCTCCCATACCCGGAAAGTTCTCCCTACTCACTTCTTCATATATCAATGCTGTCTCCATTTAAATTTGTATCTTTTGCTTCAGTTCCCTCTATTATAATTTTTATTACCTTATGGCTTTCAAAGGATAAAGTTAGAATTTTTGTTTTTTGAAAGTTTATAAGTTCTTTGCATCCAACCTAAAGATATCATATGAGGCAAGATTCCATCAAACAAAATAAAAAGGTTGAAAAAACTGAAGAAAGTTTAAAGTACTTTTTAGTAAAAACAAAAAACTTGAAAAATAGATGCAGGAGAGAGAATTCACAAATCATCAAACTACCAGAAAGTCAAAGTCAAAAAAAGAAAAGAACTGGAAAACATCACACAGGAAATTATCAGGGAAAACTGTCAAAATCTGTTAGAACAGGAAGACAATACAACCATTGAAAGAATACACAGAATCCCTCCAGAAAGAAATCCCAGGATAAAAACTCCAAGGGCTTTTATAGCCAAATTCCAGAACCCCCCAAATAAAGAAGAAAATATTGCAGGCAGCAAAAGAGAAAACAATGTAAATACAAAGAAAACATAATCAGACTCACATAAGGCCTATCAGTCTCAACACTGAAGAACCAGAGGTCCTAGAATACCATTTATCAGAGGGCAAAAGGCTTGGGATTACAACCAGGAATTCACTACCCTGCAAAATTCAGCATAGGCTGTCAGGGAAAACGTTGGATGTTCAACTAAAGAGAAGACTTCCAGAATTTCCTGACACAAAGACCAGAACTGAACAGAGAATTCAATCACCAAATACATAATTCAAGAGTTGCATAAAAAGGTAAATGAAAAGGAAAGGAAAAAAAAACATAACAAACATTAGTTGAGACCATCAAATTATATACAACACAAAAGGGGAAGATATAACACTTAAAAGGGAAAGGGAAAGTATAAGTGAAAATAAACTGAAAGTTAAATTTTAAAAGAAAAGTTTAAAGGAGAAAGGGAATAAAATTTTAGTGAGGAGGAGGAAGAACGGAAAGAGAAAAATATATATGGGGAAAAATAGAATTAGTAATCTTAACTGTAAGTGTGAATAGGATGAACTATTCCATAAAATGGAAGCAAATAGCAGAATGGATTAAAAACCAGAATCCTACAATATATTGTTTACAAGAAACACATTTGAAACAGAGAGAGAGATGCATACAGGGTAAGGGTAAAAGGATGGAGCAAAATATATTATGCTTCAGCTGAAGTAAAAAAGTCAGGGGTAGTGATCCTGATCTTAGATAAAAGTAAAAGCAAAAATCAATCTCACTGAAAGGGATAAGGAAGGAAAACTACATCTTCTTATAAAGGCACCACTGGTAATAAAGCTAGATCATTACTAAACATGTATGCACATAATGACAAAACCAAATTGCTAGAGTAAAAGCTGAGTGAATTACAAGGAGTCATAGACAGAAAACTTTAATAATGGGAAACCTCATTCTCCCTCACTCAGAACTAGATAAATCTAACCACAAAATAAACAAGAAGTTATGAAGGTGAATGAAATCTTAGAAAACTTATATATGATACACCTCCAGAGAAAATTTAATGGGGATAGAAAAGAATATGCCCATTTTTCTGACAGTACATGGCACCTATACTAAAACTGACCATGTATTAGGATATAAAAATCTTATAATCAAATACATAAAGGCAGAAATAATAAATGCATAATTCTCAGACCATAATGCAATAAAAATTACGTGTAAAGAAGAGTCATGGAAAGATAAACTACTTGCCTTGGAGTTTCAAGTAAGAGGATTTTCCTCTGGATCAAAGATGTGATCAGTCACTACATCATTACCAAAAATCAATGATATGGGGGCAGCTAGGAAGTGCAATGGATAGAGCACCAGCCCTGGAGTCAGGAAGATCTGAGTTCAAATCTGACCTCAGACACTTAATAATTGCCCGTGTGACCTTGGACAAGTCACTTAACCCCAATTTAAATAATTTTTTTTTAAAAATCAATGATATGATAAGCGGATAATGATTCAAGAGAACAGTGCTAAATTGAATTGGTTCACAAAAAGGCCAAGGTAAAGAAAAGGGGACAGAGTGGACAATACAGTGAAGATGGCTTGGAAGAGAACTGAAGGATTAAGGGATTAGAGGACATGGTGCATTCAAAGAGGAAGATTCTGTAAGGGAAGGTAAAAGGAGAAGTATAAAGCCAGTAGATTATTGTTGGATAAGGGGATCTTAGAATTCTTGAAATGGTCTATCTGTGGATAATGGCAAGATCAAGGGCATATTCATCTTTATGTATGGCAGAGATAAGGTGGAAGTGTAGCTCATAGGAAGTTAAGTAGTATGAGAAAGTGAATCATTAGGATGCCCCTAATATGAGGGCAAAAGTTTAAGAGGGAAGAAAAATTATTAGATATATATTAAACTCATTGAGGAAAGAAGAGGAGTGCCCCTAAATTACTGTCACAAAAGCTACTGAGATTTAGATTATGAAGTAGATATGAACAACATGAATGTCAAAGGAGAAAATGTTACTTAGGTTAACAGGTAAAAGAACCTGGAAGAAGTGTTACCATGCAAATCTATCTAATCTAGAGTGTCCAGGGAGATATGTGTCATCTGGGGAGAGAGAGAGATTTCAGTAATAACTAGCAGATGGAAGGAGTTGGAGAAGAAAAAATTTAGGATGAAGAGAAGTTTGTTACCTATAGAATACAAGGGAAAAGGTTGGGTGGTGTTTGGTTGAAATTTTGGGGTGAGAGGGTTGAGGGGGATGGTAATGAGGAATTGGGTGTTTACCAAGGGAAGCAGTGTAAAAATGGGGTTTGCAATATTATCTATCAGTTTCAGAACAAGTGAGATGTAAAGGCATGACTCAGGTATGAGAATGTTCGACAAGAGTGGAGGGAGTCCCTCTTCCTCAGGAATGCCAACTATCAACTGAAGGCAAGTACAGCAGAAGATGGGAGGCACAAACTTCGGGTGGAAGTCCTGGCTTCACTACTCCTCTTCCTTCTTAAGGGTCTATAGATAAGGCAGGAAAAGAGTGAAGCAAGGGGCAGCAGTCTGTAAGATCAATTCAGCCCTGAAACTGACACTTCTTCAGGACCCTCTTTCCCTAAGGCTCTCTCTTCCTTTTAAACCACAGGGCAGAGAGACCTCTCCTCTAAATTAAGAAATATTTCATTCTGACAGTTCCATTTCGTTCACACACATATGCCTGAATGGGACAGTTAGGTGGCACCCGGGATAGAACGCCATCCTCTTCCTACAACATCATCCACCCAGTCCCTCAGGCTTGTGATCTAGGGATCCTGGACACCCCACTATCTTTCACTCCCCCATTCACATCTATTGCCAAGGCCTACCAGTTTCATCTTTGAAATGCAATACCCCCCCTCTTCTCTCCTTTGAAACTGCCATTCCCCAATGCAGGCCCATATCACTTCACATCTGAACTATTCCAATAGAGTCTGTCTCTCTCTCTCACCTGTGTGTGTGTCTCTCTCTCATGTCTGTCTGTCTGCCTCTCTCATTTGTGTTTGTCAGTGTCTCATTTGTGTCTGTCTGTCTCTCTCTCTCTCATGCCTGTCCGTCTCTCTCATGTCTCTCTCATGTCTCTCTCATGTCTCTCTCTCTCTCTCTCTCTCTCTCTCTCTCATGTCCCCCCTCATGTCCGTCTCTCTCTATCTCTCTCGTGTCCCCCTCTCTCGTCCGTCTGTCTCATGTCTCTGTCTCTGTCTGTCTCTCTCTCTCTCTCTCTCACATGTCCATCTCTCTCTCATGTTCCTCTCTCTCTCATGTATATCTCTCTCTCTCTCATGTCCCCCCCTCGTCCATCTGTCTCATGTCTCTCTCTCTCTCTCATTCATCTCTCTCTCTCTCTCTCTCTCTCTCTCTCTCTCTCTCATGTCCATCTCTGTGTCTGTCTGTGTCTGTCTTTCTGTCTCTCTGTCTGTCTCTCTCATTAACAATAGCTTACTTCCTGTTACTTAACCCAAGATGCTTGAACTTCTGACTGGATATTTTCACTGGCTGTCATTCATGCATGAAATGTTTTCCCTCCTCATCTCCCCTTCCTGGCTTTCCTTCAAGTTCAAAATAAAATTTCATCTTCTATAAGAAATCTTTCCTAAATCCCTCTTACTTCTAATCCTTCTTCTCTCTGTTGATTAGTCCCTATTTATCCTATATATAGCTTATCTATACATAATTATTTATATACTTTACTTATAATAAAGGCAATCAATTCAATAGAAATTTAAATGGATAATAGGTGCAAAGGACTCAACCAAATGCTGAAAACTGGAACACAAAAATAGTATATATCCTATTACTGAGTCCAACAATCTAACAAGTATTAAAATGAAAAGAAATTCAGTATTATACATTCAATTATAATGAGATTCTTTACTGACATGATCTTTTTAAAACAGTAACATTAATCATACATATGAAGGATAAAATGTTTATTAAATATAAACACACCTACATTTTTTTCAACTTAGAAAAGACAGTATAAAGAATTGTGTGGTATATAAGAGTATCCCAAAAGTCTTAAGTAGTTTAAAACTACTAGAACTTAAGCTTAAGAGTTTAAGTTAAGATTAAGCTCTGAAACCTTCAAACTGCACTAAGTCTTTTGAGACACTACCTCGGGCTCTCTGGTATCACTTTTAAGAGTAAAAATAGTAAAAATAATTAATTAACCCAATAATAACTAAGCAATTAACATTTTCAAATGCAAAAGTGTATTTTTTGGTAATTATCTTTTATCAGTTTTGTGAAGAATTAAGCTAAATTATCAAAGTACACACACACACACAAACACACACAAACAAACACACACACACACACACACACACATACACAGAGTGATTTTTTTTTTTTAGCAAGGCAAATGGGGTTAAATGGCTTTCCCAAGGCCACACAGCTAGGTAATTATTAAGTGTCTGAGACCAGATTTGAACCCAGGTACTCCTGACTCCAAGGCCGGTGCTTTATCCACTATGCCACCTAGCCGCCCCAAGTGATTCTTATATAGCAGAAGCCACTGAGGGAGAAAGGGATAAGAAAGAATCAACATTATACATCCTCTATAAAACTGGATCTATTGGTTCTATATATGAACTAAAGAGATGTTTTAATCCGTTTCCATTAATATCTTAATGTAACATTAAACAGTTGTGCAGAAAACATTTATGAAAGAAAAAGAATGCTAACATTAGCAAAATTTAAGAATACCTGTAATTGACATTTCCTTGATGTATTGCTTCTGGAGGAACTCTCCAGGGACAGCTGATTCTACCTCCAGGAAGTCTTTTAAAGTCAAACTGGCAACATATTTTAGGATCAGGACCACAAGTGTGAGGGATATCATAACTATAAAATGGCATCATATGGCAAAATACATCTGTACTGGATCCCAAATCTAAAATTAAGAATATAATAAATATCATTAACAACATTCCACCAAAGTTCTCTAAAAGTTTTCCTTTTTTTTGTTTTTGGTGGGGGAGGTGCTTAGGAGAGGCATGGAACTAATGGAACAACTTTCAGAGGTATAGTTAGTCAATAAATATTTCCTAAGCAACCATTATATACTAGTAATTGTGCTAACCAATAAAGACACAAAAAAGCAAGAACCCATAAGAGATGAGATTTTTTAGTTAGAACAAAGAGTAGGAAAACTTTGTAGAATTGCAAACCATTTCAGGGTCTATGTAAGACAATAAGTTTGATGTATTGGCATTTGGAAACCAAATAACAATTATAATTTTTAAAGCCTATAATTTCCAAGAAATTAAAAGCAACAAATATTCAATGAAAACAGTTCAAAACAAGATAATATTTGATTTTATTAACAGTTTATACATTTATTTGTAGATATTATCCCTATTTACATAGTAAAGATGTTAAGCTTATTATATATTACTATCCCAAATCTATAATCAATTTTAAAAGTGTCTCGAAGGATCACAATATCAGGTATTATCAACAGATATGGTTACATGGGCATATTTTAACTTTTATTTTTGAATGACTGCTTTTAATCCACTAAATAAAAGTTAAATTAAAAAGAAACTTGAGAAATATTGTTCAGTGTTATTTACATTTCAAATATAACATTATTTTATCTGGTTGATAAAGGGGAATCTTCATCTTTGATAACTGTACATACCCCAATTTTGTCTCCAATAAAATTCTAGTGACTTTGTGGCTGCAAAGTATTTTTTAATTGCATAATGAACTCTCTGGATAAGCATATTGGAAAATCCAGCACGTTTCAGAAGATATGTCATTGTTGGTGAATGTCCAAATGGATCAACAGCCCAGCCTGCCCTAGGTTTCACTCCTATCGAAAAAAAGAAACAATTTAATTAATATTTTCCAAAAGCAATGATAAATTAGGTAGAGTATATAGTATTATTTGAAACATATGTGGGCTTAAGAACTATAACATCACAGTGTCAGAAAGTCATCAATTTAATTCTGCATAAAAGAGATGAACTAATCCATATAATCTCTTTCCCTTGCTCAACCACCCCCATCCCCTGACTACTTTTCCATTTTCTAATAAGAAAAGTTAAAGCAATCAAAGCACAGTGTTGAGTCGGAATAATAATTATTGAAATTAATCAGTTTTCTACAGAAAACAACCTTTAGACTAGAAAATGAATTTTGTTCTATTTCTGCCTTCTCCCTGCCATTCTTGGGCTCCTTTATTTACATTTCATAGTTGAGAAACTCACTTTTAAATAACAGCAATGGAATAAAATCCTTGAAGTCAACCTTTCTCCACTTAGATGCCCCAAACTAAAAGACTTTAGCTGAAAAAAGTTTAATACACTTGATCTTATTTTAGTAAATTTTCTAAATAATGTATTCCTCTATCATATGTGAAATATTCACTAATCCACAAAGAAATATTTTTGTAGTACACAAAATTACTAAGAGAGAGCAATGTTTTATCAGTAACAATATACTTGTAAGGACTAAACATGACTGTAGGATCACAGATTTAGAGCTGAAAGAATTTTAGAGGTATTAAGGTCCAATCCTTTCATTTTTCAGTTCATAAAACACAGGTAACTTGATCAGGTTACCAACAAGAGTAAATGGCACAACTAAATCATAAGAGGCAACAGCAGCATCTGGAGATATTTAGACTATGTTACAAAGATGAAGATTCTAAAGACAGAATATTACATGCAACAAAACACATAAAAGATTATAGATGTGTATGCTGTCTTTCTTCCGCAGAGGAAAAGTGTCTCTCTGCCCCCTTTGAGGGTAGAAGTTGCTTTGTTTTTCCCTTTGCTACATTCTCATGGACTTTTAAGATGTTTTGGGGTTTTTTTTTAGTTATTTCAGTCATGTCCTACTCTTCATGAATACAATTGGCAAAGATACAATAGTAATTTGTCCTTTGCTTGGTAAACTCATTTTACAGATGAGTAACTGAGGCAAGCAGGATTAAGTGACTTGTACAGGGTCAGAAAGCTAGTGTTAGAGGCTGGATGTGAACTCAGGAAGATGAATTTTCCTGAGTGCAGGTCTGGTAGTCAATCTATTGTACAATCTAGCTGCCTTATATTAATAACGTTTGTCCTTCATTTCAAAGAATATCATGATATCAGGGAGGTGATGCCATGACAAGTACATGAATTGGATTTGAGCTGGGGGGGGGAGGGGGCTGTGCTAGTCACCAACCTCACTTTCTCCTCTGGAACAATTTGGGTACAGTGACCAGATATGAATAAAGTCAACCAGAGATGATGCTGTATGTGAAACAATCAGGGTTAAGTGACTTGCCCAAGGTCACAGAGTTAATAAAAGTCTAGTGATAGAGGTTGCATTTGAACTCCATCCTCCTGACTCCAACGTCAGTGTTCTATCCATTGTACCACCTAGCCACCTTGAGATTTCTTTTGTTTCTTGGGGTTTTTTTTGCAAGGCAATGAGGTTAAGTGACTTGCCCAAGGTCACTAAGATAGGTAATTATAAAGTATCTGAGGATAAATTTGAACTCAGGTCCTCCTGACTCCAGGGCCGGTGTACTATCCATTGTGCCACCTAGCTGACTTATGAGATTATGAATTGTACCAGCTTTATAAAACTGGTCTTACCATGCAGCTCTCAGGTTACATGTAGTGGCAACACTA
Source organism: Macrotis lagotis (assembly GCF_037893015.1). Lineage (NCBI taxonomy): Eukaryota > Metazoa > Chordata > Mammalia > Peramelemorphia > Peramelidae > Macrotis > Macrotis lagotis. Next base: position 204,114,384 of record NC_133666.1, on the reverse strand, counting down.
AAAGAGTAAAGAGAGAAATCCCTCCTCGGACTCATCTGATCTGATCCACAGAACATTGTTGGAGGAATAAATGGTCTTGGTCTTTGGGAACAGGGTCCTTTAAGATTCTTGTCTCTTCCGGATCATAATAGGAAGCAGCAACCTAATGAGGACACTCAGCAATGATGGAATGGCTAATTTTTCCTTATTTTTCTTGACCTTTGTGGATTAACACCTTCAAAAAGTTATATAGAGCTAGTTTTCCTTCCTCTCATTATCTTTTTTTTTTTTAGGTTTTTGCAAGGCAATTGGGGTTAAGTGGCTTGCCCAAGGCCACACAGCTAGGTAATTATTAAGTGTCTGAGGCTGGATTTGAACTCAGGTACTCCTGACTCCAGGGCTGTTGCTCTATCCACTGTGCAACCTAGCCGCTCCCTCCTCTCATTATTTAACTCTAAAATACTGATACTGTTGATCATTCTCTTCTCCTTAATAATTTTTTTTCCTCTAGGTTTTTCTGACTGCTCTATATCAGTCTCCAAGAGTCAATGATGTTTTAAACTACCTTAAACTTAAGACCAAGACTTTCAGGACTCATTGTACAAGACCACAGTCTAGCCACTAGGACAAGAACTTAGTTAAATAAGACCAATCACTCCCTCCATTACCTTCAGAATCAAATGTTAATTCTTATTTACTACTTAAAACTCTTCACAACCTTATCCCTTCCTATCTTCATACTCTTTCCCTCCACATAATCTACAATCCATCTCCTCAAATAAGACCGTCCCTCTCTTTCTGAAAGTCTATTTCTTGGCTGCTTCATATGTTTGTAAAGCTCTTCCCCAACCTCTAACTCAATCTCACTTATTTGGTTTCCTTCAAGACTGAGCTCAAATATAACCTTCTGTAGGAAACATTTCTATACTAAAGTCTTCCTTTATTGTGAAACTGCCTTCCATCTACCAATAATAATGTTCACAATTGTATATATCATTCTTCTTCTCCTTTAGATCATGAGCTCTCATTGAGGAGAAGGCATGTGTTTTTGCCTGTCTTAAATTCAAAGTGCTTAACAGTGTCTAGTTCACGGAAAGCACTTTTAAGTATTTGTTAACTGATTGAAGCAAAATAACATGTACTCAGATACTCCAAGTCCTGCAATCTCATCAAAGTATCTATTGCAACAATGTAGCTTAAAGACTATAGTATATCCAAGTCTGCCTATTCAGCACAACTCTTATTCATCTTCTCCCATAATTAACCACAGAAAAATTCACCCAACATGCTGGTGCCATCTTTCTCTTGACTTTGCAATCAGTGGAGTCAGTAAGCTCTCTATCTATTATCTACTTTCATCCTGTGCTTAGTTCGTTTTTTCAGTCACAAATTTCTTTGACAATACTACTTTTTTCATATATTTTTGTTCGTAATATATTGCTACCTGCTCTCTGGGTAATCTTCAGCTTGAATTCCTTGTGACTTCTATTCTATGCAACATCAATAGAAGACTATCAGTTTAGAATCATTTCAGTAAAATTTTCCTATATAATATCCTAAAGGTAATCTAGTCCTCTTTCTTTGTATTTAATTCTGGGCACATTTCTTTGTTCATTTATAGCATGCATGTACGCACACACACACACACACACACACACAAAATGAACTGTTCATCCAAATACTTATCTTATTCTCAACACTAGGCTTTTCCTTTGTAGATAGCACTCTAGTGTGATTTGATCTAAAATTATTTGCAGCTTCTCTGAACTTGATACAACAAACACAAGATCATCCACAAAACAGATTATCTTGAAGACTTAATATCTATACTGAATCTCTTTTCCATATGGTAAATGTGTTGAATCTCAAACATAAGTAGGGAACATTTTTGACATGTATCACTATTTTATACATTGGTAGATATTATTATCAAGAATATCTATTTCTAGCTTTTAAAGAAATATAATTTTGATATATATTAGTGACACCTTATTCAAGGAGAATCATAAAAAAGCATTTTGCATCTTCCAAATCAAATATGTTATAATTAACAAATAAAAGTAGATCTCTACAGTTTTTCAGTCAGTAGAAAAGATTTTTAAGATGGAGAAAATGTCATCTACTAAAAAATATTGCATAAGAATATCTGCCTGTTCCATTCTAATAATCAAGGAAGATCTTAGTCTACCCAATTCATGTAAATCAACTCTGAGGAATATGACTGTTCTCAGGAATACAGTGACCAAGGCAAACTCTGAAGGACTTGTGATAGAAGATTATGCATCTATACAAGGAACTAATGGTGTCTGAATGCAGATCAAAGCATATTTTTTCAAAATTTTTTTATTTTCTAGAGGGAGGGGGGGTTTCTTTTCTTTTACAACATCACTATTATGGACATGTTTTAAATTGTTAGCCTTCTCAGTGGGGGGGGGAGAGGGAGAGAATTTGGAACTCAAAATTTTTAAAGTAAACTGATAAAATAAATAAGTTTTGGGGGAGGCTAGGTGGCATAGTGGATAGAGCACCAGCTCTGGAGTCAGGAGTACCTGAGTTCAAATCTGGCCTCAGACACTTAATAATTACCTGGCTCTGTGACCTTGGGCAAGTCACTTAACCCCATTGCCTTGCAAAAAAAAATAATAAGTTTTAAATTAAAATTTATATAGATGAGAGAATAGGTACATAATTCAATGATGATGTAATAAGATGATTTGATAATTACATGATTTTCTTATCTTTGTTTTCTTTAGTACCATTTCAACTTCATCTAAAAGTATTCTCTGAATGTAAACCATGGATTACAAAGACCCCTTTCAGGGGATCCATTGATAAAAACTATTTTCCTAAGACCAAGATGGGGGTCCTTGTATCAGGAGGACTTGTGCTCAAATTTGACCTCAGACATTTAATTACTTAGCTTTGTGACCTCGGGCAAGTCACTTAACCCCATTGCCTTGCAGAAAACAAACAAAAAAAATCAAGACAAAGATGTCACTTGTCTCTCAAAATACTACTCCTTTTCCCAACTCCATACCTGTGTACAACCAGATTTCTTTATATCTCAAATAAAACAACATACTACAATAGACTGAATGTAGAACCAGATATGAAAATCCACTAAATTTAGAGATTGATGGGATTTGCAAATATATGCAAAACAATACCATTCTGCCCACTAATTTTTATTTTGAAAATCATAAATGCTTTCTTAATTTATGTAACTATGAAAAGGACTTTTATTGTCATTTTAAATTATTTCATATTTTACACATTTATCTATTTTAATTTAATAGTTATTATTGATAGTTATAACCCATATAAACAAAAACTGAAGTGACAGAAATCTAACCACCAATTTAGAAGTACAAACAGGATAGTAATTTAGTTGTTATTCAGTTGTTTTCAATGTCTGACTCTTTGTGACCTCATTGGGCTCCTCTTGGCAAAGCTACTGGAATGATTGGCCATTTCATTCTCCAACTCATTTTATAGAAGATTAAATTTATACTAAAAAAAATTGTCACAAAAATCATTCAAGATCTTTTCCATTTTTTTGGTATACTTGACCTTTTTCACATTTCTTCCTGAAATGTTCTCAAAAATAAATTTTGTTATTTGATATTCTTACCAAGCTTCCTTTAAATTTTTTCCCTTCCTCTACTACTCAATATATAGGGTAATTTTGCAAAATATTCTAAATCAGTGTAATTTTGACCTTCTTTCTCTTTGATAAGGAAAACAAGAATTTATTAACTGAGAAAGTCTTTAGACTTTTGTGTCTTCCTCTAACAATTATTTATATCTGTTAAACTTCTATACCAAATTTTATAGCTGGCAGTGAAGTTATTTCCTACAACCATTTATCACTTTTAGTATAAGCTGTTTTAGAACACAGAATACAACGAAACAAAAATTGAAGATGAATTAAATGAATGAATATAAAGTTTGGAGATAAACAAGAAATCAATAACAAGGAATTATTTTATTTTCCTTTAGATTTTTTTCTATCTCCAGTCTATGATTTTATGATTCTAAAATCTTTAGGGGGGGGGGAAGCAGTATGACTTTTTTATCTTAGCTTTTAAAATTACTTTAAGATGTTTCTTAATCATGAAATTTAATTAAACAAAGCAAGTTTTGTTATTTCCATGCTTAAAGTATACAAAGTGATATTTCAATTTCTTCAATTTCCACAACTCAACTTGAAGAAAGATTCTTCCAAGGTTTTTAGAGATTTATAATTCTGTCCATAAAGCAATACAAAAAATTAATGAGGAAAAAAATCAAGTTCCTACCTAAGTTTCTCTCTAGCCATTGATGTCCTTCAATAAGTTGATCAATTAATGCAAAATAATGAGCAGAAGCTTCATCAGGCATGACCCATCCACCTGTCACAATTTCCAGCTGTCCATTAGCTATTAAACTAGGAAACAAAAAAACAAAGTTTGCATTAAAAAGTTTCAGAATTCAATATTTCTGATGAGATATTGTTTTTACAGTTTCCTTACTTTCCAGTTGAAATAACAAATCAATGAAAAAAAGTCTTTATTAAAGACTTTCAACAGAATAAGACTGGAATATAGAGTGAAAAAATGGGAATATAGAGAACAAAAAGAATAAAATATCAAACGTGTATACAGAAAAAATTAGAAATATAGAAGAAAAAAAATTTGATCTCAAAGAACTCACCCTAATTGGGAGAGTCAATACATAAAAATAAATTTAACCATTGAGACGGAAAGGTTTAAGAAACCTTAAGTTGTTCAGTCTCAGGTAACAATGCCAGAGTCTATGGAATATAGAGGTAAGGCTGATGCTAATGCCCAGAGATCCTTAAGATGCAGAGACAAGGTTGATAAGAATAAAGGGGAGATTAAAGGGTACAGGAGAAAGAGAAGAACATAAGGAAGAACATAAGCAGAATGCAGCAAGCTGAGCACACTCCTCTTTGATCACCCTCTTCACTGTAAAGAAGTAATGAAAGAAAAAAAGTAGAATATAATACAATGGAAGAAAAATTACCAATTAAGGATCACAACTACACCTGGAAATAGGTTGAACTGATCTTTCTGAAGAGCATATTAGAAAGCAATAGCCAATATGTTAGCAATATATTTACAAATAATACACCTGTCTGGATCAACTGTGTAAGACTTAGCTACTTTGATCAAGAAAGCGATCCAAGCCAATTCTGAAGAATCTCATGATGAAAAATACTATCAAGAGAACTGTTAAACTCTGAATGAAGAAGGAAGCATAATTTTTTACTATCTTAATTTTTTTGTATTATTTAGTGTTTCCTTTTACATGGCTAATATGGAAATAAATTTTCTATGACTTCACACACATAATCCATTATCAGACTGAACTCAATTTTTTTTAATTTATTGAGGAAAAATTTTTACATAACTGAGAAAGCTTTAATAAAACAAAAAACATTTTAAAAAGTTTTTTTTTAAAAGCACACCTACCAAAAAAAAAACCTACAAAAGATACAAATAGACTTAAAACAAAGAGATAGAACTAAATCTATATGCTCCCACTAAATAAAAGAATAGCCATCATGATACAGAAAAAAAATAGATTTCATTAAAAAAATAAACAGGAAAACATTATATGTAAAGGTACCACAAATAATGAATTGTATTAGTGCAGTTGGAGGTTTGCAGAGGGTATGGGTATGAGGTGACTGATGGAATTATATCATATACATACACACACACACAAGAAAGAAAATTAAAGGATGAGAAAGAATAACACTAGGAGCAAAAGGAGGAGAGGGGGAAATTATCACACAAGGTAAAAACAAAAAGATCTATTGCACTGGAGGAGCAAGATGGGGGCCACGACAGGCATCACTTAAATTTTAACTGTCAGCAGAAGTGGTTCAAAATGAGGATAATACATAATCAAAAGGTTATAGAAATCTATCTTATATAGAGAAGTAGAAGGGCAAAGGGTTAAAAAAATGACAGAAAGGGAAGAGAGACTGACAGAAGGTACAACAGATTGGGGAAGAAGGTGGTCAGAAGCAAAACACTAGTGAGGAGGGAAAGGATGAAAAAGGAAATAGAAGGATAAACAGAAGAAAAATAAGATTTAGGAAAATATAATTAATAATGATAATTGTGATCGTGAATGGGATGAACTCACCAATAAAAGGGAAACAGCAAATTGGATTAAAAACCAGAATCTGGCAATCATTTGTGCTTCAGCTGAATTTAAAAAATGAGGGAAAGCAACCATAATCCCAAACAAAGCTAAAGCAAAAACAGATCTAAATTTAAAAGGATAAAAACTACAGCTTGCTAAGAAGTATCACAGACAGTGAATTAACATCAGTACTAAACATACACACACACACACACACACACACACACAAAGACCAAGTGATATATAGCATCCAAATTCCTTTTTTGTCTGTTTGTTTTTGCAAGGCAGTGGGGTTAAATGACTTGCACAAGGTCACTTAGGCTAGGTAATTATTAAGTGTCTGAGCCCAAATTTGAACTCAAGTCCTCCTGACTCTAGGGCTGGTGCTCATTCCACTGTGCCACCCAGCTACCCCCATCCAAATTCTTAAAAAGAGTTACAGGAGAAAATAGTAAAATTATACAAGTGGAAGACTTTAATTTTCTGTTTTTAGAACTAGCTAAATCTTCCACAAAATGAACAAGAAGTTAAACAGATGAAAAGAATTTTTGAAAACTCAGGATATGACAGACCTCTGGAGCAAACTAAATGGAAAATAAAAAAATATAGCTTTTTTCTTATTAATGCATGATACCTATATAAAAACTAACCATGTATTAAAATAAAGGCAAAAATATGAAATGCAACTTTTTCAGATCATCATACAATAAAAATTACATTCAATAAAAATAGAAAGATAGATTAAAAATTAATTGGAAAATTACACAATCAACAAGAAAACTGAAACATTCTACATTTTCAGTAAAGAGAATGACAATAATGAGATAACATACCACCAATAAAACAGAGAAAACCAGGTCAATGGATTGGGCATGCAATTAAAAAGTTAAGTTAAAAATCCCTGAGTAACAAATTAGATATCTTGAAAATCAAAAGTGAGAGTAATAAAACTGAAAATAAGGAAACTACTGAGTTAATAAAACTAGGAGCAGGTTTTATAAAAAACCAATAATATAGATAAATCAATGGCTAATTTGGTTAAAAAACTAGAAAAAATCAATAACTCTGATAAGGCTCAGCCAATATAATAAAAAATGACAATTCTACCTAAATTAACTTACTTATTCAGTATCATACCAAGCTACCAAAAATTTACTTTATAGAACTAGAAAAAAAAAATAACAAAATTCATGTGCTAGAACAAAGATCAAGAATATAAAGGGAGTTAAAGAAAAAAAAATGTGAAGGAAGATAGACTTCCTTTATCAGGTCTAAAACTATATTATAAAACAGTAGTCATCAAAACTGTTTGGAACTAGCTAAGAAATAGAGCAGTGGATGAGTGTAATAGAATATTTGCACTACACACAAGTCAATGACCATAGTAATCTTGTGTTTGATAAATCCAAAAATTCCAGCTTATAGGACAAGACTTTACTATATTTGACAAAAACTGCTGGGCAAACCAGAAAACAGAAAGGCAGAAACCAGGAATATACCTACATCTTACACTATAATTTTACACAAACAAAACCAATGCAACCAAGATTACAGGGAAAGAAGAAAGCTAGAAAACAATTTTAACAGTCAGTTCTTCAGGTAAAGACTTCAGTTCTAAAATATAGAGAGAAATGAGTCAAATTTATAATACAAGTCACTCCCCAATTAAGAAGTGGTGAAAGGATGGATATAAAAGGGCAGTTTTCAGACGAAAAAAATCAAAGCTATCTATAAATCATATGAAACAGTTCTAAATCACTAGTAATATGAACAATTCAAGTTAAAACAACTGAGGTACCATCTCACACCTCTCTGATTAACTCACATGAGAAAAGGAAAATGATGTGGCAAAACTGGGACAATGATACATTGTTGGTGGAGTAGTGAACTGATCCAATCTTCTGAAAAACAATTTGGAAATGCCCAAAGAGGAATCAAACTGTGTGTACCACTTAATCCAGCATTACCACTGCTAAGTCAATATCTCAAATCCAAAAAAGTGGGGAAATGACAAACTTGCACAAAAATATCTATAGTAACTCTTTTTATTATTAGAAAGAACTTGAAATGGAGATGTTCAAAAATTAGAGATTTGATGAAAAAGTTGTATATTATTCTGATGGAATGCTATTATGCTTCAAGAAATTACAAGAAGTTTAATTTCAGAAAAACCTGGAAAGACTTACATGAATAACTGAGTAGAATCAATAGAACACTGTACATAGTAACATAAACACTGTATAATGATCAAAAATGAATAACTTGGGGGTAGCTAGGTGGCACAGTGGATAGAGCACCAGCAGGAGTACCTGACTTCAAATCCAGCCTCAGACACCTAATAATTACCTAGCTGTGTGGCCTTGGGCAAGCCATTTAACCCCACTGCCTTGCAAAATTCTAAAAGAGAGAGAGAGAGAGAGAGAGAGAGAGAGAGAGAGAGAGAGAGAGAGAGAGAGAGAGAGAGAATGACTTAGATATTCCCAGAAAAAAACAATGATTCAAGGGGCAGCTAGGTGGTGTAGTGGATAAAGCACCGGCCCTGGAGTCAGGAGTACCTGGGTTCAAATGCGGTCTCAGACACTTAATAATTACCTAGCTGTGTGGCCTTGGGCAAGCCACTTAACCCCATTTGCCTTGCAAAAAAAGGAAAAAAAACCCTAAAAAACCCCCAATGATTCTAGAAAATAACAAAATTACAAGAGGAAAATTGCTATTCACATACAGAAAAAGAAGTGAAGACAGGATGCAGATCAAAGCATACTATTTCCATTTTATGCTTTTCGTGAATTTTTTCCTTTTGGTCTATTTCTTCTTTTACAACATGAATGACAAGGAAATGTTTTACATTACTGCAATATGTAGCCTTGAAGGCGGAGGTGAGGGAAGGAAACAGAGAGAAAATTTTGGATTCAAAGTTTTAAATAAATTTTAAAAGTTGTCTTTACACGAGATGAGGAAAAAGAAAAGTCACTGCAACTTTCAAGGACCTAATAAGAACTGAGATATTCCCAGAAAAAACAAGGATCTAAATTTCCCTTTCAGAAGCAATGGTAACTAGTATTTATCTAGGGAAAAGACTAGCTTTATTTGTAAAGGATAATTCTAGATATTTTTCCAACAAAACCAGGAGTTAAACAAGAACTCACATCATCACTATTATTTTTTTTTTAAGTTTTTGCAAGGCAAATGGGGTTAAGTGGCTTGCCCAAGGCCACACAGCTAGGTAATTATTAAGTGTCTGAGACCAGATTTGAACCCAGGAACTCCTGACTCCAAGGCCAGTGCTTTATCCACTACGCCACCTAGCCACCCTCACATCATCACTATTATTTAATATAACTCTAAATAGTTTATCTGGGTAAAAAGAAACTGATGGAATAAGAACAGACAAGAAAGAAAAAAGTTTTTACAGATATAATGGTTTACTTAGATATCTAAATAGAAAACAATTTAATAAATTAATAACTTCAGGATAAATAGTAGGATATAAAATAAACCCTCTGAAATTGATCTTCCTATATATAATGAAGAAACTCAGTAGAAATAGAAAATTTTAATTCAAAGTTAACAATAATAAAGTTATATAAAAATTATTAGCACCTTCTGCAACCAAGATTAGAAGAAATGACTATTACTATGAAATATTCTTTTGAGAAACAAAAACTGAAATAATTAGGTAATAATTATTCATGGTAGAGCTATGTGCGCGCGCGTGCACACACACACACACACACACAATAAAAATGCCTATTACCTAAAATTAGTAATGTCACTGAAACCAATAAATAATTTTAAAAAAAACCAGGCAAAATAATAACACATTTCAATTGGAAAAATAAAAGATCCACAATTTCAAAGTAAATCATTTAAAGTGAAAAGGAAAGGGTCCTGGTAGACATTACTAGATCTCAAAACAATAATCTTCAAAGTGATATGGTATTAGTTAAAAATAAAAAATGAATCCATATGAAAACTGGAAAATAAGACTGGCAGAAAACCTGTTGTTCAAGCCATGTTCAACTGTTCTTTGGTCCAAGGGATTTTCTTGATAAATAACTAGTCCTATAATACTTATGTTGTTTCAGATTCTCTTCTTTTTTCTTTTCCTAGGTTTATTATTTCTTGGAGTGTCATTTGATTACTCTTTCCCCATTCCAGTTTTCAAGGTGTTTCCTTAAATAAGATTTTGGATTTCTTTTTTCCATTTCTTTTTCTCATTTTATGCAAGTAGGGGTTAAATGATTTTCCCAGGGTCAATTATTAAGTGTCTACAGTCAACATTTGAATTCTGATCTTTCTGACCTATGGATTGCACAAATTAGCTGCTGTGGCAGAAAATAGGATGAGGCAAAAATAACCTCATATCACAAAAAGTAAAAAAAAAATTATTACTACTAAGTTCCATGGAGATAAAAGATCTAAATATAAAAAGTCATCTGGTATGCAAATTAGAACAGGGAAAGATCTGTGTAAGTCCCTCTCTGGCTTCATTCTTTTTCTTTTTTGGTCTTTTTTTTAGGTTTTTGCAAGGCGAACGGGGTCAAGTGGCTTGCCCAAGGCCACACAGCTAGGTAATTATTAAGTGTCTGAGACCGGATTTGAACCCAGGTACTCCTGACTCCAGGGCCGGTGCTTTATCCACTACGCCACCTAGCTGCCCCTCTGGCTTCATTCTTGAACAAAGTATAGAGAAGATCACAGAAACTAAAATTCTGATTATATAAAACTGAATAGATTTTTCACAAACTAAATCAAGGCAGTTAAAATTAAAAGTTAAAATTAAAATAGAGAATTATAAATCAATAGTTAAATGAGAAAAAAATTTGCAGTAAACTTCTCTGATAAAGATCTGATATCCTTGATATATAAGGAATTGATTGAAATAAAAGACCAAGAAATATTCATAGTAGATAAATCCTCAAAAAGATATGAACAGAGAATGTTCAAAAGACAAGCTATACAAAACCATGCAAAAGTGCTACAAATTACTAATAAGAGAATTTCAAATTTTTAAGCCAATTCTGACTTACTTCCCAACATCTATCAGATTGCCAAAGTCTAATAAAAAAAGAAAATATACCTCTCCTTGCTAAAAAAGGAAAAAATGACAAAATAATTAAATATTCAAAAAATATACCAAAATCAAGCTTCTTGGCAGAATGTTAAAAGAAATTCAAAAATCAAATAAGAGAAACCGAGGAAAATTTAGGAAAAAAAATTCAAGAAAATTATGAAAAGAAGGTTAACCAACTGGAAAAAGAGATCCAAAATCTTATTAAACATCTCAAAAACTGGAATTGGGCAAGAGTAATCAAACTCTATGACACAAGAAATAATAAACCCAGAAAAAAAGAAAAGAATCTGAAACCTCTCATTAGAAAAACAACTGACCTGGAACAGATGGAGGAGTGACAACATAAGAATTATAGGAATACCTGAAAATTATGTTAAAAAAAGAACCCAGATACAGTATTATAAAAAATGATTAAGGAAAACTGCCCTGATATTCTAAAACAAGAGGGTAAAGTAGAAGTAAAAAAAAAAATCTAACATTCACCACCCAAAAGAGATCCTAGGAAGAAGACTTACAGGAATATCATAGTCAAGTTTCAAATGTCCCAAGTTAAGAAGAAAATAGTAGACACAAACACACACACACACACACACACAAACAAAAGTAATACTGCAAAAATATAGTTAGAACTTCACAAGATCTAGCAGTTTCACTGGGGTGGCTAGGTGGTGCAGTGGAGTGGATAGAGCACCAGCCCTGGAGTCAGGAGTACCTGACTTCAAATCTGGACTCAGACACTTAGTAATTACCTAGCTGTGTGGCCTTGGGCAAGCCACTGAACACCACTGCCTTGCAAAAAAATAAATAAAACTAAATAAAACCCAGAAGCTTCTATACTAAAAAATCATTAAATCTTGAAACATTGTATCACAAAGAGCAAAAGACCTGAGGTTGAGTGCAAGAATAAATTACCCAGTCAAATCGAATATAATCCTGAATGAAAAAAAATGGGTATTTGACAAAATGAAAGACTTACCATAGTTACTTGTAAGAAAAAAGACCAGATTCAATGAAAAATGCAACATAAAAGATCCAGAAAAATAAGAAAAATGCTAAAAATTAATTATAATTAAAATCAAATTATATACTACTTGTATGAAAATGTTATCAGTATTCCTGAAACTACCATCATTTCTAAGGTAGTCTGAGAGAAAGGATGGGCTGAACTGTATATGATGGAGTGATTCTAAAAAATAAAAATTGGATAGGACAAAGTAAAAGGAAATATTATAAATGTAAAAATGGAACATGAAAGCAACAACTAATGGAGAGGAAACAAGTAGGAAGTAGAGAGCTGGTAGTGTTGGAACCTTACTCTCATATGATTTGAAGAGGAAATAATTTTTACATCTGGAAGGGTACAGAAGTCTGCACATGTAGGGGTCAAAAAACTGGGGGACAGGGTAGAAGAAGGACTTTCAGATTGGGATTGTGATTGAAAGAGTGGGGAAGAAAAAAGGGGCAGATGAGTAAAGTTGGGGATAGAAGGAAGGGTGGGGGAGAAGATAAGTTAACAGGGATAGAAAAAAGAGACAAAAAAGAAAACAGTAGAAGTAAGATGGAAGTAAATTCACAAATAATAAATATAAAATGTGAATTGATATTTATTGTGGCTTTCTTTGTGGTGGCAAAAAATGGAAATTGCAAGGAACCCCATCAATTGGGAACAGCAGAACAAGTAAAAGAATACTATTATGCAATAAGACATGATAAGCTCATTAATCTTAGAAAAGCATGGAAATACTTTCATTAAATCATGAAGAGTAAAGGGGGCAGAACTAAGAGAATATTGTATACAAGAATGACTTTGAATGATGTTATTCTGACCATTATAAATACACAAATTAAAAATAAAGGACATATGAAGAAAGACACTATCTGCAAGCAGAGACAGAATAATTTATGTCTAATGGTTGCCATCATGGGGAAGGAGAGACAGAATAAAAAGAAATATAAACAATTAATGTTGTAATTGAATCGCTAGGTATACATGAAAGATTGTGGTTTCATATGAAACTTTTTAAAATTGTATTATGTTTTGGAAATGTCTGTTTTGTTTGGTGAATTGAAAACAAAATGAAATTTTTAAAAAATGTATAGAAGAGAACAAAAGAAAGTTCAGTCAGCAATATAGGCAAAAAGCATAGTTTACAAACCACCACATTAAATGTACTATACAGCTAACAAAGAGATTGCACACACATAAAAGAGATTCAGTAATAGAGTCAGATAAATCCTTTTTTCTTATCTTTATATATGAAAATTATTTATGCTGATATTTGACAGTTTATAATAAAAACATAAATTTTAAAAGCAAATCAAATATGTTAGTAGCACTAAATTTCATAATGAGCAGAAGTTGGCAAGAAAGTGGAGAGTAACAAGGGGACTTTTTATGGATATATTAAGAGAAAGAAGATGACCAAGTATGATTGACAGTTGGAATGATAAGAGATCATGTTGAAAAGCAGCTCCTCAATTCATATTCCTCTGAGTTTTTTTTTGCTTGTATAAATGGTCTCTCAACAGGAAAGAACACACTAAAAATAAAAGGACAGTTAATAAGGATTGATTCCTGAGGTATAAAAGGAGGTAAGTGAAAATGAAGAGCTCAAGTCACCAAGCTCAAAGAAACTACATTCTAAGTGAAGAGGCAGGTATGATTGCTGAGTCATTACTAGTAATCAGTGAGAAACAGAGAAAATGAGGAAGATAGCACAGTACTAGAAAAGGGTAAAGCCTGTCCTGATTTTCAAAAAGGAAAGAAAATGGAAATAAGCCAGCTTATCATTAAGTTTAATTACTGACAGAGATCTAGAACACAGGTTGTGTCAAACCAATTTTATTTCCTGACAGGTTTTCTAAATTTTCAAATTAAGTTTACCAGGATTTTAGGCAAAGCATTTGTTAAACCTTTTCATACTATCTTTTGTGGAAATGATGGCAAGACATAAACTAAACAATAGCACATTAGATAAATTCAGAATTTGGTCGTGGAGCTGGAACTGAAGAACAGCTATAAAATCTTTATAAAGAGATTTCCTGTGGTAGGTGGGCATTCTTAGTCCTTTGCTACTGAATATAATAATAGTGACTTTAGGACCTGGTTTCCAATTCTGTTCCTTATACTGACAAGTTCTGTGACCTTAGGCACATCATTAAACATTCCTAGGTTTTCTGTAAAATGAGAAGATAGAATAGCTTGAGATTTCTTCCAGTTCTAAACCTGATACTTGGAATAAAGGCATAGAAGGCAAACAGAATTACAAAAAGATCCTCAAGTTTAGAATGCTAGACTTAATCTACTAAGATGAAAATCGAGAGAGATGAAGCTTTATGCTTGAGTTAAAAAAAATCTATTTCATAAGAAGATAAGGGAAATGAAGCTGGACAGCAATATGTGAGAGTTGTCTGGGGAGACTTCATACCCTTACAAGTTCAACATGAGCCAGTCATGACATGGCAGCAAAGAAAGAAAATGGAATCTTTGGCTGCATTCAAGGACACCTGTAGCAAACAGAAATAGGTTAACTTTTCTGTTGCTCTGTGCCCTGGGCAAACCATATCTGAAAAGTTATACTCATTCTATACTCAATACCACATATTATTAGGGCTATAGATAAGCTGGAAAGTATTCAAAAGGTAACCAGGATGCTTTTTTTTAATTTAATATTTATTCTCATTTTGTACAATTAATGTTATTTTTACATTAGTAAAATATTCTTGTTTAAGAGTGAATGAGATACCCCCTCCCCCCATAAATATAGACTTGCTTCGGCAATAAAGTAAAGGGGAGAGGAAAAAAATTAAAATTAAAAAAATAATAGTAATAATTGTAGGTATGGCCAAGTGGAGCAATGGATGGAGCACCAGTCCTGGAGCCATGAGCACCAGAGCCCACATCTGGCCCCGTACACCCAACAATCACCCAGCCGTGTGAAATGCAAGCCACCTGAACCCCACTGCCCTGCAAAAACCAAAAGAAAAAAGAAAAAGAAAAAAAAGACCCAAAATAAAATAAAATAGTAATAATAGTAGGGGTGGCTGGGTGGTGGACAGAGCATTGGTCCTTGAGCCAGGAGCACCCAGGGTCAAATCCAGCCTCAGACACCCAAGGATCACCCCTGCTATGTGGCCCCAGACAGGCCAACCAGCCCCATTTGCCCTGTACCCCCCCCCAAAAAAATAATAATAATAAAAGATGTGCTTGAGTCTTTGTTCTAACACCAACAACTCTGTTGCAGGTGGATCACATTCTTTATAAGTCCATCACAAAAGTTACTTCCATATTTTTCCAGCGTTGCCATTGCTGATCGCAACTCCCTCCTTTTGTATTTCTTCACTACCATGTACTATATTTTCTCTCTCCTTTCACTCTGACTCTGTTGTAGGGTCACTGAGTGGCACAGCAGACAGATCCCTGGCCCTGGGGCCAAGAGGCCCCGAGTCCCCATACCAATCCTTAGGCCCAGAATCCACCTGGCCCTGTGGTCCCGGACAGGCCATCCAATCCCAGCCCCTTGCAATAAGTAAAAAAGAAAATGTGTTATATCTGACCACTCTCCCCCCATGGTCCATCCTCTCCTCCATCACTCACATCCCCCCCTTCCCCCCCCGTCCCCCCCTTTCCTCCTTCTTACTCCATATGCCTATACCCCATTGAGTATATATGCTGTTTCCTCTCCTAGCCACCTCTGATAAGGGCAAAGATTCCCTTGTTCCCCTTGCCTTCCCCCGCTTCCATATCATTGCAATAGCTCATTATAATAAAGAAAAATCTTATTATATATGAAATATCTTGGCCTATTCGCCCTTTCCTTTTTCTTTCTCCCATTACATTTCCCTTTTTTTTCTATTGACTCCATTTTTACACCATATTTTATCTTCGAATTCAGCTTTCTCCTGTGCTTCAAGTATAAAAGCTCCTTTGACCTGCTCTATTAACTGAGAAGGTTCGTATGAGTATTATCAGTGTCACTTTTCTGTACAGGAATACATGCAGTTCATCATCATTAAGTCCCTCATATGTTCCCCTTCTCCTCCAATCTCTATGCTTCACCCTACTCCTGTATCTGAAGATCAAACCTTCTGTTCAGCTGTGGCCATTCCAACAGGAACATTTGAAATTCCCCTGGTTCATTGAAAGTCCATCTTTTTCCCTGGAAGAGGGCATTCAGCCTTGCTGGGAGTTGCAATCAGCAATGGCAATGGTAGAAAAACATGGAAGTAACTTTTGCAATGGACTCATCATAAAGAATGTGATCCACCCACGACAGAGTTGGTGGTGTTGGAACAAAGACTGAAGCACATTTTTTTATTATTATTATTTTTGAGGGGGGTGCAGGGCAAATGAGGCTGGGTGTCCTGCCTGGGGCCGCATAGCAGGGTGATTGTTGGGTGCCTGAGGCCAGATTTGGATCCGGGTGCTACTGACTCAAGGGCCAGTGATCTGTCTGCCACCCAGCTGCCCCTACTATTATTACTATTTTATTTTGGGTCTTTTTGGGGGTTGTTTTTTTTTTTTTTTTTTTTGGTTTTTGCAAGGCAGTGGGGTTGGGGTGGCTTGCATGTCGCACGGCTGGGTGATTGTTGGGTGTATGGGGCCGGATATGGGCTCAGGTACTCCTGGCTCCAGGGCTGGTGCTCCGTCCATTGCACCACCTGGCCATACATACAATTATAATTATTATTGTTTTTTAATTTTAATTTTTTTCTCTCCCCTTTACTTCATCGCTCAAGCAAGTCTATATTTTTTGGGGGGAGGGGGTATTTTGTTTACTCTTAAACAAGAATATTTTATTAATGTACAAAAAACATTTGTATAAAATGAGAATAAATAAATATTAAATATTTAAGAAAAAGTAACCAGGACAATTAAAGGCTTCAAATTCATGCTCTATTCATTCACTGGGCAGCTGGGGGCACAATGGATTAAAGTTCCATGTCTGGAGTCAGGAAGACTCATATTTCTAGATTTCAAATCTGGCTTCAGAGATGTGACTCTAGGCAAGTAACTTAAGCCTGTTGGTCTCAGTTTCCTTATCTGTAAAATGAGTTGGAGAAGGAAATGGCAAACCCACTCCAGAATCTTTGCCAGGAAAACTCCAAATGGGATCAAATTTTGGCCATGACTGAAAACGACTTGCCAATGAATAAAATTCATTGATTGGTTGAAAGAATTGGGAAAACGAAGTCTCAAGAAGTAAAAATTTAAGACGTATGTAATTTTTTTGAAGAACTGGCTGGCACTTGGAAAAGTAAAGGCAAAAATAAGGAGCAAGGAATGGAAGCTGCAAAAAGGAAAATATAGGTTTGGTGTTGGGAAAAACTTTAACAATCAGAACTATTTAAAAGAGGAATGGTCAGCCAGGAGAGATAAAGGACTCCTCTTAATCAAAAGTCTTCAATTTAAAAATGAATAAACATTTATCACTATGCTGCAGGATTAGACTAAATGATTGCTACTTCCGTCCAACTTTGAAATCTTGTGCTTTTTTCATTGCCTTTTGTGAGTCCCACAACCATGACTTGTGGTTGTACAATATCATCAAAGGACACCTTTGATTTAGAGAGGTCAATGGACATTAAAAGCAACATGTACTTAGAGAATAGATATAAAATAACACTTTCTCCAACCCCTTTGCAAATTGACTGTGGAACATTGTATATATTACTAGTTTTTTTTTCTTAATGTATTCAACAATTTTGCTTATTTTTTGAAATCTTACGCTTTCTTTTAACAAATGACTGGGAAAAAGGATGGTAAAGGAAGGATAAAACAACATTCAGAAGATGGAAAAATAATAATAAAAACATTTTGTAAAAATTTTCCAGCCTCAATTTACAGATGAGAAGATCAAAGCAATCCATAGTCATATGAAAAATTGCTCTAAATCATTACTTATTGCCACCTCATACCTCTCAGGCTGGCCAATATGACCAGAAAGGATAATGATCATTGTTGGAAGGCTTAGGGGGGAAATATGGGACACTATTACATTATTGGTAGAGCTGTGAACTCATCCAACCTTTCTGGAGAGAAATTTGGAACTATGTCCAAAGGGCAAAAAAATTTTCATACCCTTTGATCCAGCAATATCATACCCTGAAGAGATGATGAAAAAGGGTTAAAAACATCACTTGTACAAACATATTCATAGCAGCCCTGTTTGTGGCGGCAAAGAATTGAAAATCAAGTAAATGTCCTTGAACTGGGGAATAGCTTAGCAAACTGATATATGTATGTCATGGAACACTATTGTTCTATTAGAAACAAGGAGGGATGGGAATTCAGGGTAGCCTGGAGGAATTTGCATGAACTGATGCTGAGTGAGATGAGCAGAACCAGAAAAACACTGTACACCCTAACAGCAGCATGGGGGTGATGATCAACCTTGATGGACTCACTCATTTCATCAGTGCAACAATCAGGCAAAATTTGGGGCTCTTGCGATGGAGAATACCATCCGTATCCAGAGAATGAACTGTGGAGTTTGAACAAAGATCAAGAACCATTACCCATTACCTTCAATTTAGAAAAAAAAAAACTGGTATTATATTGTCTGATCTTGCTATCTCTTGTACTTTATGTTTCTTTCTTAAGGATATGATTTCTTTCTCATCACAATCAATTTGGATCAATGTATACCATGGAAGCAATGTTAAGACTGGCAAGTTGCCTTCTGTAGGGGTGGGGGTGGGGAAGTAAGATTAGGGGGACAAACTGTAAAACTCAAAATAAATAAACATCTTAAAAAAAAAATCTAGTCTCTCTCCAGGGAAATCGAGCCAGGCATACTGTTCAATTTTCGTCCCAGTTGACCATCTAAAGACAATATTTGCTTAAGTGGTTCTACTCAATTAGCCCAACCAATTGAACATTATAATTTAGACTATAGGAATTCTTTATCAAGTAAATTTTTTTTGTCAATATATATTTATTAAGGTGTTTATGAACCACCACTGTGCTAGATCTTTAGAGATATAAATCAAAAAATATAGTGATTGCCCTCAAAGAGCTTACAATTTAATGGGGAAATAACAACAGACAAAAGGAATCTAAAAAGGAGGGTAGGGAAAGGTACTCAGTATGAGGGGAAGGGGGAGGAGAGAGGAGAAGGGATGAGGAAGAAAAGGGGGAATGATAATGAGGTTCAAAGAATTCTAGAAGCAGTATAGCCAATGAGGAATGGAGTGAGCACTCTATGTAACTAGGTTAATAGAGGACCTGGAGTCATTATCTTGCCCTCCAGTCAAAGAGGAAGAAAATATTGATGAGATGTAAGTACTAGGAAAATCCAATCTTGTAGGATACTGAGATTTCCTTATAACAAATTTCCCAGAGAAGGAAGGCATGATGGAAAATTTTAAGAAGTACAAAAGCAATACAGCTAGTATGGAATGGAGAAGATTATGCTGTGTCTCCCATCCAATCTCCTTAAACAGAAGACCTGAGGCCCAGGGTCTGTCCTCCAGTTAAAAATCTAAGTAAAGGAACAGAGAAAGGTGGTGAGATGGAAATACTAGGCATATTCAATCTTGCATGATTAGATTTCCCAATGATCAATTTCCTAAGGAAGGAAGGCATGATGGAGAGGTATTCTTGTTAGTTAGGCTTGATTCTTAAACGAGTATCAATCATATTTACAAAGTTCTGAACAATTTCAGGGTTTGAGCCAACTGGTACAACGGAACTTAGCAATTATAAATAAAGGCTCTTTAATTTGGATTCTGTATCAGAATCCTTCTTGATGGTGGCAAGTGTGCCTTAAATTACAAAGTTCTGAGTTCAAATTTAGCCTGACACAGGTGACCCTAATTAAATCACTTTACCTCTGTTCGCCTCAATTTTTCCAAATGTAAGATAAAGAAAACAATAGTACCAAACTCCTAGGACTATTGTGAGAATCAAATGAGGCACATAGGCACTTAATATTTGTTTCCTTCCTTTTTTTCCCTTCTGTCTTTGATTTTAAACACCAGAAGGACAGAATTCTCTCTCATAGGAAATATATGATTTACATATATGGATAGGAAACATCTTGCTGAAGAACAAATGTGTGTATCTGTGGAATTAAACTTTATTTACAGGACACTGCAAGGAAGGAAATGTCACATAGAAATAAGAATATTATTGAGGATAGAGATTTCATACAATATGTACACAATCTTCAAATATACATTAGTGCTCCATAAAGACACATTTCAAGAAAGATCTTAGTGGAGAGAAAGGAAGACAAAATTCTACCAAGAACAGGGATACAAGGCTTAAAGGTTTGACTTTAAAATCTACAAGTTAAAGGTCTTAGGTGTACTATTTGAATCTGGAAGGTATAGTCATCAGAGGTAATCTTTAAGGGAATATCAGTCAAGCACTGGGAATACAAATAAAAAGCAAGAACATCACTACCTTGAGAAGCTTACTTTTTTTAAAAAAAATTATCAATCTTCTGTTTTTTTATATCACCAAAATTTCTTCCAGTATTTCTCCCACTTTCCTTCCCAGAGAGTCATACTGATAACAAATAAAATTGGGGGGGATGGAGAAGGGAAATCAATGAAATTGATTAATACATCAAAAAATGTCTGAAAATAATGTATAAGAAGGTTATGCTCCAATGGGGAAACAACCATAAGACACTGAGAGTTAAAAAGATCAGAAAAGAATTCATTATGCGGCTAAGATCAAGAATAAAAGAGATTCTAAGAGAAAGAAATGAAAAGGACTGCAAACTACACATAAAAACAGCTAATAATACAACCAGAATATGGGAAACAATATGTGAGTAGATCAGTGCTGCTAGACTAGCCTATGTGTAGAACAGAGTGGACTAATTTGTTAGAAGAGTAGAAAGGGAGGAAGCTATCAGACTGTGAAAAATTTCTGGAAGCCAGAAAACTTTTCTATTTGAATCTAGAGGTAGGAAACCACTGTAGTGAAAAGGAGACAGGAGTAAGGGAGAGGCAGTGTGCCATAATCAGAATTTGGGAAGACCCCTTGGACACCTAAATGGAAGCTGGATTAGAGTGGGGAAAAAACCTAAGGCAAATAGCCCAATTAGAAATCTACTGCAGTAGCCTAGAGAAGAGATAATGGCCAGACCTAGCAGGATAGCTGGTTGAGTGGAAAGAAGGGGAATGAGAGGAATACTGTGAAGTATAAACAATAAGATTGAACAATTAATTGGATATGTGTGGTGATCAAGGCAGATGAGTTGAGGATAACACCAAGATTGTTACCTCCATGACTGGAAGGATGGTAGTATCTTTGCCAGTAATAAAGGAGTCCAGGAAGGGCAGTTTTGGGGTGAGAAGATTCTCTTTTTTACTATGATGAGTTTGAGAAGGCTATGGAACATCAAGCGGAAAATGTATAATAGGAAAGAAGGGAAGAAGGGAAAAAGGGGAGTGGGGTCAATTTAAGAGGGTAAACACACTGAAGGTGGCAGCATTCAGAAACAAAACACTGTGGAATATGGATGAAGGAAAAAAAGAGGAAAAATTCCAACAGAAGGAAGATTGCATGGAAAGCAATAAAGAGTTAGTAATTATAACTTTGAATGTGAATGGAATGAACTCTCCCTTAAAATGTAAGCAGATAGCAGAGTGGATTACAAAACAGAATCCTACAATATGCTGCTTACAAGAAACTCATTTGAAGCAGAGAGATACATATAGAGTAAGGGTAAAAGGTTAGAGAAAAATATATTTTGCTTCAGCTGAAGTGAAAAAAGCAAGGGTAGCAATCCTTATCTCAGATAAAGCAGCTGCAAAAATAGATAGCATTTAAAGAAACAAGGAAGGAAACTATATCCTCCTAAAAGGTACCATAGACAATAAAGTAATTTCAATACTAAATATGTATGCACCCAATGGGACAGCATACCAATTCTTAGAGAAGTTGAAAGAGCTATAGAAAGACACAGACAGCAAACTCTATTAGTGGGAGACCTCAACCTCCCACTCTCAGATTTAGATAAATCAAATCATAAAATAAACAAGAAGGAAGTTAAGGAGATAAATAGATTGTTAGAAAATCTAGATATGACAGACCTATGGAGGAAACTGAATGGGGAAAGAAAGGAAAATACTGGGTTTTTTTTCCTGCAGTACATGGTACTTGCACAAAAACTGACCATGTACTAGGACATAAAAACCTAATGATCAATTGCAGAAAGGTAGAAATAGTGAATACATCTTTCTCAGATCATAATGCAACAAAAATCATCTGCAATACAGGGCCAGAGAGATATAAACCCAGAACTAATTAGCAACTAAATAACCTCATTTTAAAGAAATTGAAGAATAATAGAATTATTTCATCCTAGATAATGACAATAATGATACAACATACCAAAACGTATGGGATACACCCAAGGCAGCTGTCAAGAGATATATTATATCTTTAAATATGTACATGAATAAACTAGAGAGAGAAGAAATCAATGAACTAAATATGCAACTTAAAAATTAGAGAAAGAACAAATTAAAAACGCCCAATTAAATACCAAATTAGAAATTCTAAAATTTAAAGGAGAAAATAATAAAATCGAAAACAAGAAAACTACTGAACTAATAAATAAAGCCAAGAGATTGTTTTATTGAAAAAGCCAATAAAATTGATAGACCTCTGGTCAATTTGATTAAAAAAAAAAGAAAGAAGAAAACCAAAATAATAATATCATAAATGAAAAAGGTGAACTCACTACCAATGAGGAAGAAATTAAAAGAGTAATTCAGGATTATTTTGCCCAACTCTATGCCAATAAATTTGACAATCTAAGTGAAATGGACAAATATTTACAAAAATATAAGTTGCCCATATTAAATGAAGAGGAAATTAAAAACTTAAATAACCCTATCTCAGAAAAAGAAATTCAACAAACCATTATTGAACTCCCTAAGAAAAAAATCTCCAGGGCCCAATGGATTCACAAGTGAATTCTATCAAATATTTAAGGAAAAATTGGTTCCAATTCTATAAAACCTCTTTGGAAAAATAGGTGAAGACAGAACTCTGTCTAACTCTTTCTATTACACCAATATGGTGCTGATACCTAAACCAAGAAGAGTTAAAACAGAGAAAGAAAACTAGAGACCTATCTCCCTGATGAATATAGACGCAAAAATCTTAAATAAAATCTTAGAAAAACAATTACAACTAGTTATCACTAAGATAATACATTATGATCAAGTAAAATTTATCCCAGGAATGCAGGGCTGGTTCAATATTAGGAAAATTGTTAGTATAATTAATTATATCAATAACATACCTATCAGAAATCATATGATCATATCAACAGATGCTGAAAAAGCTTCTGGTAATATATAGCATCCATTCCTACTAAAAGCACTAGAGAGTGTAGGAATAAATGGTTTGTTCCTTGGAATAATAAGCAGTAACTACATGAAAACATCAACAAGCATTATATTCAATGGAGATAGGCTAGAATCATTCCCAATAAGATCAGGGATGAAACAAGGATGTCCATTATCACCACTACTATTCAAAATCATATTAGAAATGTTAGCTTCAGCAATAAGAGAAGAAAAAGAAATTGAAGAAATTAGAATAGGGAAGGAGGAGACAAAACTCTTACTCTTTGCAGATGACATGATGGTATACCTAGAGAATCCCCAAAAGTAATCTAAAAAACTACTAAAAATAATTAGCAACTTTAGCAAAGTAGCAGGATATAAAATAAAACCTCATAAATCCTCAACATTTCTATATATGACTAGCAAGATATAGCAGAAAGAGCTAGAAAGAGAAATGCCATTCAAAGTAACCTCAGACAAAATACAATACCTGGGAGTCTACCTGCCAAGGCAGACTCAAAAACTTTTTGAAAACAATTACAAAACTCTTTTCACACAAATAAAATCACATTTAAATACCTGGGCAAACATCAACTGTTCATGGAAAGGTTGAGCTAATGTAATAAAAATGACAATTTTACCAAAAGTAAACTACTTGTTTAGCATCCCCACCAATCAAAATTCCAAAAAATTACTTTGAGTTAGAAAAATTTGTAAATAAAAACTCAAAAATATCCAGAGATTCAATGGAAAAAGTGCAAAAAAAGGTGGTTTAGCCTTACCAGATCTAAAATTATATTATAAAGCATTAGTCATCAAAACTGTCTCATATTGGCTAAGAAATAGAGTCGTGGATCTGTGGAATACACTAGGTGCAATAGCAGGAAATGATTATAGTAATCTGCTGTTTGATAAACCCAAAGAGTCCAGCTATTGAGAACAAAACTCTCTCTTAGATAAAAACTGTTGGGAAAATAGGAAGTTAGTATGGAAGAAACTTAGATTAGACCAACACCTCACACCCTATACCAAGATAAGATCCAAATGGATACAGGATTTAGACATAAAAAGCAATATTATAAACAAACTAGAAGATCAAAGAGCAATTTACCTGTCAGATCTATGGAAAGGGAAGCAGTTTATGACCAAGGAAGAGATAGAGAACATCATTCAAAACAAACTAGATAATTTTGACTACATTAAATTAAAAAGCTTTTGCACAGACAAAAACCACTGTAGCCAAGATCAAAAGAAATGTAGTAAATTGGAAAACAATTTTTGCAACTAGTATTTCTGACAAAGGACTCATTTCTAAAATAGAGAACTGTGTCAAATCTTCAAAAAAACAAGCCATTCCCCAATTGACAAATGCTCAAAGGATATGCAAATGCGATTTATATATGAGGAAACCAAAGCAATCCATAGTCATATGAAAAATTGCTCTAAATCATTACTTATTAGAGAAATGCCAATTAAAGCATCTCTGAGATACCACTTCACACCTCTCAGACTGAACAATATGACCAGAAAGGACAATGATCAATGTTGCAAAGGATGTGGTACATCTGGGACACTAATACATTGTTGGTGGAGCTGAACTCATTCAACCTTTCTGGAGAGAAATTTGGAATTATGCCCAAAAGGCAACAAAAATGTTGCATATCCTTTGATCCAGCAATACCACTACTGGGTCTATACCCTGAAGATATGATAAAAAAAAAAGGGTAAAAATATCACTTGTACAAAAATATCCACTGCAACCCTGTTTGTGGTGGCAAAAAATTGGAAATTAAGTGAATGCCCGTCAATTGGGGAATGGCTTAACAAACTGTGGTATATGTATGTCATGGACCACTATTGTTCTATTAGAAACCAGGAGGGATAGGGATTCAGGGAAGCCTGGAAAGATTTGCATGAACTGATGCTGAGCGAGAAGAGCAGATACAGAAAAACATTGTACACCCTAACAGTATCATGGAGGTGATTATCCACCCTGATGGATTTGCTCATCCCTTCAGTGCAATAACCAGAGCTATCTGCAATGAAGAATACCATCTGTATCCAGAGAAAGAATTATGAACTTTGAACAAAGACCAAAGGTTATTACTGTCAAATTAGAAAAAAAAAAGCATTATATTATTATGCAATTTTACTACCTCATACTTTATATTTCTTCCTTAAGGATATGATTTCTGTGTCATCACATTAAACTGAGATCAATGTATAACATGGAACCCATGGAAGCAATAGCAGAATGCCTTCTGTGGGGGGGTGGGGGGAGGGAAGCAAGAATAGGAGGAAAATTGTAAATCTCTAAATAAATACACACTTAACAAAAGAAAATGTATAATAGGCAAATGGAGCAGAGGTAATAAATTTATGCAGAAAGATTAAGTCTAGATGGATAAATAGATATGGAATTAATCTGTAAGAAATAAGTTTAGAAAGGTAGGCTGAAAAATAGATTCTGAAGCATTTTCATGTCTGTAATAAGTGATTAGCTTTCATTTCTACATTAGTTATGCAAAAACTGAGGAAAGGAGTTTATGTCTTATAAAGAAACAGCTAGGGAAGATGAGGGGGAAAAAGTGGAATGATGTAGAATCAGAGGCCAGGTAGTAAGGATCATAGGTTAATAGGATGTTAAATCAAGCTAATTTACATCTGACTGGGAACAAAAGGAATCCCTCTCAATAGAGAAAAAGATGATAAACTTGCAACAGGAAAGAAAGAGACCACAGAATTAGAATGTTGGGTGAAATAGTGAATAAACTGGCACCAGTCTAAGTGTCAGATTCAAACATCTATGTTATACCTCTCAAGGGCCTGGTTACCAAATTGTGGGGAAGAGTAGGTTTGATAATGAATTGGGACCCTTGACCTCTGCAACATCAAGCCAATTGGGGACATGGGAGGAACTTGATTTTGTGTCCCAGGTGTGCCACTTTCTGTTTGGCACACCTGTTCTTAAGAATGGTTCAAGGGGCGGCTAGGTGGCGCAGTGGACAGAGCACTGGCCCTGCAGTCAGGAGTACCTGAGTTCAAATCCAGCCTCAGACACTTAATAATTACCTAGCTGTGTGGCCTTGGGGCAAGCCACTTAACCCCATTGCCTTGCAAAAAAAAAAGAGTTTAATAAAGGATCCTCTTTGCTTCATTAATGGATTAATGGTAGTTATGAGTTCTTGATAGGTTGCTTATTTCTTTCAATGTCAAACAATGGTTTATGTTTTATTTTCAAGAGTACTAGAGTTTCATGAGCTGGAATATCATAGGGTCAGACTTTGGGACCACAAATTTGGTAAGCATAAGGAGGATGACTGGAAAGAAGAGAAACTTCAGGCACAGAGACCAATTAGGAGTCTATTGCAATCATCCAAGTAAATGGTAATGAGTATCTGAAATAGAGTGGTATGAATGGAAAGGTGAAAATAAACAAGAGACATTATGAAGGCAGACTCTAATTAGCGATTTAAGTCTGCAAAGACAAGCATGTAAAATGAAGAGTTGAAGATAATTCTGAGGTGGCAAATCAGAATGTTGATAAAAGAAGAATGTTGGTAATCTCAAAAATAAAAGAATCTAGGAAGATGAATGCATTTATAAAAAAAAAAAGACTGAGTTGCATTTTGGACATGTTTAGCTTTGATACATATGGGACATATGGGTAGAGAGGTCCTGCAAGCAACTGATGATGGAAGATTGTACTTCAGGATAAATTTATATTACATCTGACATATAGTTAACAATGTGAAGTGCAGAGAGAGAAGGAAAAAGACCCAGGCCCCCAAAGAAAAACTATTAGAGTACAGGAGATGGATAAGGAGTTAATAAAATAGACTAATAAATGGTCAGTGTTAGAAGGAGAACTAGTAATTTCATAAAATTTTCATAAAAGCAATGTCATAAAAGTTATCCAAAAAAAGAGGGAATAGTAAACAGCCTAAAATAATAGCGAAGTCATTATAAATAAGAACTGAAAAGGGCCATTCAAATGAGCAATTAAGAAATCACTGATGATCTTGATGACAATATTTTTAGATGAGTAACTAAGAACGTGAATCAAAAGGCCAGAGGAAAGAAAAAAGAAGAAATAGAGGCAATGAATACAAAGGACTTTGTTTAAAGAGTTTAGTTGTGAACGAGATAAAGGATTAAAGGATCTTGAAACTAATTTTTTCTTTTTGTTTCTATTTTCTTTATGTGAGACCCATCTAGTATTTGTAAGCATCAGAAAAAGAACTAGATAAAATGAAACATTAGGGATGAGATGAGATGATTGAGGTGCCTGACTGTCAGCAAAGACGACAGAGCAGCATTAAGGGCACAAGCAGGAGCTAGCCTTCACTAACAGAAACAAAAATGTTTTTCATTTAGCCCATCATAAAATGGAGCAAAGGGGAGGAGAATACTCAATACCTATACGTTCCCACTATATTTCACTCATAAATGAAGACTTTAGGCATAATGGTTTCTCTTAAAAGGTTGTTTTCTGAATGATCTGTTAGATTATATTTTTAAAATATTTTGTTTTTGCAAAAAAGCATGCAAATTAAATTAGATCAATTTTTATATCTGATGTAAAATCTGATATTTCTACAAACTGAAATTTTCTATTAGAATACTCAAAGTAGTTTTAGAAAATTTAGTTCATTATATTTAAATAAAATGAAAATAACAAAGACATTTAAGCTTTCAACATTACCTCAGTGATAATCTAGGCCTTCAATTAAGCCTGTATTCATGTATACATAATCAAACATATTTTTTTAAAACTTAAAGATTCTTCTGAAGACTGTTCAAATTGTGCTGAAGAACAATAACTATAATTGAATGATTCTTTAAATGGTTTAAACTCATTTCCACAAACTCAAAGGTCAAATAATAAGGCAACATCAACCTTCACTACTGAATTTCTGATAAAAGTGGTAACCAGTAGGCTAATTGTTTTTAATAACACATTTTTATAAATAGCATAATTGAAATTTTTTTCAAAAAAAGATAATCCATTACTAAAACAAGCTTACTGCAAACTAAAAATAGTTACCATAGCACTCTTTTAATCCAGCATACATTCTATTTATGAGATATGTAAGTATAAGATCTCCCAACATTACCTTCCACGTTAATTATTATTAAGAATATCAGATCCAGGCAAGGGGTTCTTCAGCATAATTCTAACATACTCAAAAAGAATTTCAGAAAATATAAGTTATTTACTTACTGTAGACACAGCATTGGCTATTTAAAAACCATGGATATTACCTTCAAATGTGCCATTTTGTTGTACAGAGTTTAAAAATTAAGTTTCTGGAGCAAGTTCAACACACACATACACACATATATAAAATCAGTTATAATAAATGTAAGTTTGTTCTTTTAATTAAATTATGCCAATAGATTTTATTTCAGTAAGTACTCAGCACTTCTAACTGAAATGTCAAATTAGCATTCCAAAGGAAAAACATAGGGAAAAAATATTTAAACATTAATTTAATCCAGAATAGATGGGCAATAAACAATAGCAGGTAAAACCAACAAACTGTCTAAGGGGGTGAAGCACTCATCTATTCTACCTACTGAGAAATGCTTAGTGAGGGATGAGCTGCCATGTTCAATTCTCACATTTAGAATCTTACTCCAAAACATGCACAAAGTAGATATTGAAGAAGACTTTGGAGCAAAACAATCTCTCTGGCATGCTGCTACATGGCAAGTTCCTATAGTTAGTATGGTCCTCATGATTAAAACTGAGGCAAGATATAAACATCCTATCAGTTCCCAAAAAGGAGCAATGTTTAATATATTTGGAAATAACTCAAGGAAAAAAGTTCAACTTCAGCATTTTTAATGCATTGTTGAAAATACAATATTTAAAAGCATTTGCAGTCAAAATTAATCTTAAAGATACCTCTTACTAACTAATAACTAACAATAGATGCTAAAATTTGAACTCTCTAAGATGATAATTCTGATGCATAATATTTTTCTAGTAAAACAGTAACTTTAAAAATGCATGAGGTTTTTTTATGTAAACTGTTTTTATGTAAATGTTTGAAGTTTTCTAAGTGTTTTCCACAATAGTAACCAACTAAATTATTTTAAATATAAAAATTTCAAAAAATAAAAGTGTTAGATGATTTGCACCCAAAGATTTTTAGTTAACAAAGATTATCTTAACTGATCAAACATTTAGTACTTCTGTTTTGGGGGAAAAAAGTAAATAAGCCATTAGGAAAAGAAAGATTATCAGGATCATCTGGAGTAGCACTTCAGTTGGGATTTTTAAATCAACTGGTATTTTCCAGTGACAGTTAAAACTTATTGTGTATATAACTTTGTTGGAATTAACAGTCCTAAATAGCTTTTCTAATCCTATTCCTTCTCACATAAAAAATGCAAGTCCTTGAATAATGTTAAAAAGACAAATCATCAATGTTCCTTAAATGTTCAATATCTAAAAATATTGTGCAGCAGTCCTAAAATTATAACTGCCCTTCTTACATCTGTTTATCTGTTTTCACAGAAATCTACATTAAATTTGCTGAAGACAAAAATACTTTTCTTAAGCTTCATTTTGTAAAGAAACATATAAGAGTAGAGAGTTTTACTTAGGATAGAGAAGAGATTTTCAGGAACCAGATCAAAACAGTTTGATATTATACATGATATGGATATAAAGCCACCTTAATTCTTCAAACAAGAGTATTTCATTGTAATATAAGAATAAGACAGAGTTTATATTAAATAATACTTGTAAACAATAAAAGGACAAATGCCCCCCCCCAAAGCTATGAAGGGGTAAAAAAAAGTTGAAATATGTGAAAAGATATTGGTTTAATATTGTTCTTGTCCCAAATTTAAATATAATTTGAGATTTATAATTACTGGAGATTAATTTCTAGATATAGAATTTTAAAATTTGCATGAATACAAAATTTTGCAGAAAAAGAAAAGAATTCCTTTAAAAATAAATTTGCTTTTTATAATATAAACTCTTTGGATATGCATATTATATAAATCCAGTGATTTGCCTAAGTAATTAATCTGTAATTCTTTGAACTTCCAAAAAAGAAATTAATTTTTAGAAACAAACCTCTTTACAGCATCCTTCTTCTGACTATCTATTCCATCCCACCATTTTGAAAAATAAGAGATTTCAGACCACAGAAATTTTCTCCTTCTGTCTTCATTCAGCTTTACCACCATGTTATTAAGAATATGCTGGGTCTGGTCTCTAAAGTAGTCATTGAAAGTCTTCAGCCAACCTAAATTGAGACAGAAATATACCACATAAATCTGATTTCAGTTAAATCACATTACTTCAGTTTCAAAGGAAATCTTTTATAAGTCTACAATGCAAAAAGTTATATAATTTAAAATTTTAAAGAACAGCTTCTAATTGCTAAGATTCAATTTGATAATTTACCAAAAAGGCTAAATATAGCTTAGAAATGACAGAACTTCTTTTTCAAATAAATATTTCATATTTATTTTAATATTAATTTAAAGAGATGTATAGCCTTAAGACTATTCAAAAACAAAACAATGCAATTAATATATATCTAATCCTGCTATTTCTAAGTTATTGACAGCATTTTCTCCTAATTTGAAAATCTGAACAGCATAAGGAAAACAGTAAACTGACTTAACAAACCTAGGTAGACATTTTATTCTTTTCCTCCACAAGTAGTACCTAAACTGCTGTATTCCATATGGTATTACATTAATCAAATAAATTAGACAGAGTATCAAATAAAGTAGAATCTTTGCTCTGCTATATCCAAAACTCATTTAAAAGAGAAGATTATGATTTTATAAATCAAATTATATTGCTTGCAAAGAAAATAATGAGTAGGGAAGTGATTCTAAAGGGAATACTTTTTTCCAGTTCAAAAATAGTGGCTTTTGAAGCACACAATTACTGACAAGTCTATATTTCTTTTGCTGAAAATGTAGATAAATTCAACATAAACTCTTAAGTTTTACATTTTTCCAAGAGTTGCTGGTAATTTGGAACAATAATCAGATTGTCTTTTTTTATAAGTGAAAAGATCTATCCTAAATATATAGAATCTGGGCTTGGGGGGAGGGGAGTCATTGAAGAAGGATCCCTAACTTAAACTGATCATGGGACCTCAGATTTAAATGCAGAAGGGACCTTAGAGATTCAGTGCTTTCATTTCACAAGTCTATAATTGAAGAATAATAAAGTTAATGAACTTGCTGAAAACCACAAAGGTAGTAAGCATCAAATTTTGATTTATGGGTGCCAAATTTTGTATTCAATATACTGAACCATTTCATTTTAAGGCAGTTTGTGACCCTGTTCCCTTACCATTTTTTCTTTTAAAATAGGGCTCTGAAGAGTCTAAGACTACTGTCCTAAATGGAGCAACTGGAAAAGGTAAAGGTCAGCCAGCATTTCTGCAGTACAGTATGAAATCCTCTGTGGCCATGGGGATATTCTGATTGAAAATTTCTAGTAAATCCTGTTAGCAGAAAAACTCAGGACAATTCTACCCTAAAATGAATGCTTCTTCAGTTGTATCATACATACTCTTGCTGACCTTATCTCTCTTTCACATACAAGATAATTCAAGGTACTTTCACAGATTTGATGTAATAGCCACTTCTCCAAAAATTATAAATGTGAGAAAATTCCAAATCACCAAAAGCTAATTTTGATAAGTGGCAAACATTTAAGACTAATTGAATGCTATACAAATATTCAACAAATAACTACATGAATGCTATAAGGACAACAGTCAAATCTAACACATTAATGTTTCAACCCAATTTATTATATTCACTTTAGCCAAATAATTTATTATCCAGGCTTCCAAGACACTAAAATATCCTTGTTAAGTCAAAATAAACATGCATGTGATCAAAGTTGGTAAGTGTCTGTGGCAGGATTTGGGACTTGGGTCTCCCTGACTCCAGAAAGTGTGCTTTCTATATACTCTGTGCCACCTACCTGTCTAATAATGAAGTTTAGAAATTGCGAAGATTTGGGGAAAACAATTATGAGTTGTATTTTGGATATGTTTAATTTGATATGCCCCTGGAACACTAAGTCCGCTATGTCCAAAAAGCAATT
Source organism: Macrotis lagotis (assembly GCF_037893015.1). NCBI lineage: Eukaryota > Metazoa > Chordata > Mammalia > Peramelemorphia > Peramelidae > Macrotis > Macrotis lagotis. The sequence continues at coordinate 204,081,754 of NC_133666.1, read as the reverse complement.
GATAACATGAGGCTGGAACTCAGGGATGTTAAGGATCATATTATCTGCACCATAGTAAACTGAATTCAAGAGAATTGATAAAATCACCAAGCAAGATAATATATGGAAGAAAGAAGGTTCAGGACTGAGCCAGGAGAAACATCAAGGGTTGGTGGTGTACAATAGTAGGCATGACCTGGATTCAAATGAGAATAGTTGGATAGTGGTTGTAGCAGCATCATGAAAACCCAGAGAAAAGAGTATCTGGGAGAAGATGATCAATTATGTCAAGTACTAGTCAGGGGAAAAAAAAATGAGGATTTTGAGGGAAAGCAACTAGATTGGGCACATAAGTAATCAATGGCATATCTGACAAAATAGTTGCTAAATAGAGGAAGGCAGATCAAGTCCCCCACACCTACTGTTGGAGGTGAAAAATATAACAGGTTAAATAATAACCAAGAAATAAAAAAAAAACTTATAGCAATTGCAAGTCAGCCAGGAATCCATATGAAAAAAGAAATCTAGCCCACCAGCAAGTTCCCAGGAAGATCAGAGACATGCAAAGCCATACATAAGGTCCAGGGCAGCAAGAACAAAGTCCTTATGTAAACAAGCATTTCTCTGCTTACTCTGTGACAAGCACTGTGTAAGCTGCTCAGGATTTATAGGAAAAAAAGGCAGTCACTGCTGTCAAAGAATACCCAACATAACGGGGAGGAGGAAGGGGGAACATGGAAACAACTATATACAATCAAGATATATACAGGATAAATTGGAGACAATAAACAGCAGGAAAACACAAAGAAGGATTTAAAAAGGCTTCTTATAGAAGACAGATCTTTAACTAGGACCTACAGAAAGGGGAAGAGATGAAGAGGGAAAGAATTTCCAAGTAGGAGAGATAGTCATTGAAAATGTCTGCAAAAAACAGAAAGGAGACCAGTGTCACTGGACTATACTGGGCTAGGAAGGTATAAGAAAACTGTAGAGATAAGAAGGGGCCAGGTTTTAAAGAGTTTAAAATCTAAATGCCAGGGTATTTTATATTTGATCCTTAAGGAAAGAGAGTAACATTGGAGTTCATAGATTAAGGTCAGAACTGCAGTTTAGAAAGATCACTTTGATAGCTAAGTGGAAGAGAGAATAGATTAGGGAAAAACTTAAGGCAGCAAGATAAATCAAAAAGTTATTCCAATAGCCCATGTGTGGTGATGGGTCTACACCATGTTGATGGTGGCATGAGAGGAGAAAAGTGGACAAAGACAAAAGCTGTCAGAATTAATAGGTAGGACTTGGCAACAAATTCTTAGAGATCAGGGCAATATTAAGATTACTTGAAATAAAATGTCTAGGTTAATTTTTTAGGCACAATCTTCAGGTAATCCAACATTCCTTAAATTTTCTCTCCTCAATCTATTTTCTGGGTCAGTTGTTTCTGCTATGAACAATCTTGCATTTTCTATATTTCAGTCTTTTGATTTCCTTTTAATATTATATCTATATATATATATATATATATATACATACACACATTCACACACAAACACACACACATTATATATATATGTGTGTATATATATATATATATATATATATATATATCATGTTATCTTGTGAAATCATTAGTATCTATTTATTTTATTCTAGTTTTCAGAAACTTTGTTGCTTGGCTAAGATTTTTTACTTATTATGCCAATTCTCTTTCCAATTCTTTTTTTTTCTCACAAAGATCATTTATTTCACTTTTAATTTTGTTCTTCTAATCATTCTCATTTAATTTTAAACTCTTAAAAAAAAAAACTCTTCATCCCTTCCAGGAATTCTAGGCAAATCTGCTCCCAAGTTGTGTTTTGCTTTGGGGCTTTGCTCGTAGATACCTTTTAATCAATTTTTTTCTTCTGAGTCTGTGTCATGAGTATTTCTATCATCATAATAGCTTCCTAAGGGCAGGATTCTTTCAGCCTACTTCCCAATTTCAGACTCTGTATTAAGGCCAGGCACTAAATATTTCTAAAGGGAATGTCTGGAGTGATCCTACTGCTATTTTCTTGGGGTATCAAATGTCATGCAATACTAAGATCACAGGATCAACTCAGGAAAGGGACCTACAAAAGCTTTCAGTTTTCCCAAAGTAGTTTGATCCAAAGCAAAATCTGATCAACACCCTCCGGATCTAAGCAAAACACCTGTGGGCTTGCCCTGTTGGAGTTCTTATAGTCTCCTGGCTAAATTCAAAAATTGTAAGCCAGCTGGAAAGCTCTCCTGGTTCCAAATGAAAGGACTGCAAGCTCCCCTTTGGTCTGGAATGATTATTCAGAAAGACTGGGGTTATAGGATGGAACTAAAACCCTGCTCCATTCCTGAGGTCAGAGTCACACATCTGCTGCTTGGTTCTGAATGTGCTCCTTGTTCATTATGGAGACAAGTTTCCATGACTCTAAAACATTGCCTCTAGGCACAAGAATTCCCTGGCTCACATCTGTGACCTAAAACTTGGGATAACAGTAAAGCTTCTAGCTGGCAACTGTTTCTGAATTCTGCATAAGTTCTGGATGACCTCCGTGTGGATCTGGGTCCTCTTTTTGCCAAGGTGTATGGCCTCTGTCTTTTTTTCAGTTCTTATGATAAAAGAATCTGTGAATATGACTACATCCCTAAGGATCATAGGTTCTTCTGTCTCCCTAGGCTAATCTAGACTAGAAAAGACTCACTGTAAGTTTTTACTTGGATTTACCTGTTCAATAAGGATTTAGTCTGGTGAGTTTTCTAGATCTCTGTAGAGAAGATGTCAGGAAAAACTCAATTATACTTGCTCTTGCAACTATACTTTCTTGGTCACCTCCCAAACTGCAAAGCAAGTTAAATGACTGTAAGTTGATAACAACAGTATATTCTTTTAACACTAACATACCCCTAGTGGCACTATATGGCTGTGAATTATGAAGTATCATGCTGTCAGAGAATCAAAATTACAGATGAAAAGGAAACAAAGATATATATTTGTGAAAGTGAGCTACAATGGATTATCAATAATGACAAGGACCCAGAAATTATTAAGGGAATATAAAACTGAGGAAAAATTAACAACTAGATTATATAAGAAATAAATGCATATGGAATACTAAAGTATTGCAACAATACTAATGATTTTTTTTAATTCAAGTGGAGACACCCTAAGGTGTTGGAGAGATTCTCTATAGAGATAAGAATCATACTAAATGAGAAAGTAATCTATATCCATGCAGGGACTAACCATATCAATAATATCATTGCTCTAAAGTTGAAGCAATGTGTCATCAATAATTTTCCTTTCAACAATCCTGGAAGGCTTATAAGTAAATAAATAAAATAAATAAATAAAAATTATTTCCATTTTACAGATGAAGAAACTGAGATTCAGGCATTAAACAACTAGACAATGGCCATGGTGCATTAAAATTGCAATTTGTTCTGGTTCCCTTCGTGCCACCACTGTTCTAGCTAGAATAAAAAGTAGGTTTACAAGTAGTCAATATAAACAGGAACTAAGTTTGTAAACGGGAATCTAGAAATCAATTGCAGATTGTCCCATAAATTAAATAGAAAACAAAACTGTTACTTGCAAACTATCACATAAATTACTTAAAAGGCACCTTCAAAGAATAGGATAAATCAAGGGAAGTCAGGAAGGTCTCACTAGGAGAACTGCCCATGATCTACAATCCTCAGGTAAGCTGCAGGCATTATTCCTTCACTTTAAGTCCAGAAGAACAGCAGATGCCCCAGATAACTGTGGGACAATGCAGCTATGCTAACAAACTAAGTGAGGTAAATAAATGCGAGTTTGTCCTCAACAAAAACCCTATAAAAATGAGATCTCAAGCTCCTCCTGCCTAAGCATTCCTCCATCTCCTAATTCTGACCGTGATTACATGATTCTTATGCCTCTCTTCCTCCATTCTCTGCACCATGCTGCTGTGCTTCCTTCCACCATTCTTTCCTGTCTCCATATCATCTGCCTCTGTACTTTTTGGGCCATGTGCCTGTGTTCTTTGTGACTTATTAAACTCTACTGAAGCATGACTTCCCACTCCTCAATTCTAGTCTTTTCCATTGAGTAACCAAAGAACTAAGCATGCCTGCCCTCCTTTGTAGTCCTAATCCCCAAGTCAAAATCAATAATTTCAGAAATTAGTAATTCACATTATTAGTAAATATGTATAGGTGCAGAAGCTTATTTTTCTGGTTCCAAGACCAAGCATCTACCATACCATACTGATTCTGAATATTTTTACACACAATTTGAAAAGAAAAAAATAGACTGCAAACTGAAGGCAAGCACTGTATTTTTCAACTTTGTATTCTTAGCACAATAACCTACACATATAGCATATATTTAAATATGTTTAACTAATGTTACTTCAACACCACATCTTCATCACTAAATCAATAAGGAAAAAACTGTTACTTTCATCTTTCAAGTAAATAATTAGACAATTCTGTTAATTCTTAAAATATGCATATATCATAAGATATTAAAATATTTATCACATATAGAACCATTTTGCTATCTGTAGAAAATTATTATGCAAATATCAATTTATGAATAGTTTAAATATAGTGTACAGACTGCCCTCTCTTTAAAGAAAAATTCATATTTTAGCTCTATATCATTGTAAAAAAATTTAAGATTAAAGGTGCAAAAATTACTATAATTTTGGATAATTTATTAAATACAACCTGATTACATAAATTAGCTTTTAACTTTGCAGGTTCCACTTTAAAACTTTTCAAGTACAGAAAGTCATTTTATAGGGAACTGTAACTTACAAAAACAAAATGGATACTCCTTGTCTCAATGTTCCCCATTTATAAATAGCAGGCTTCAATTAAATTATCCATGTCCTTGATAAATACAAAAGTCTATGAATCTATGATTCTGCAATGGTAGGTTTGCATCATAGAGATTTGTTGACTCCAGAAGGATGGTCAAGATTGGTATACTATATCACCAAAAGTTTCCTCTAAAGAAATCTATAAGGAATTGGGCATTTACTGTGCCCAGTTTACAAATGAGGTAAACTGAGGTTCATTGACTTGCTAAAAATTACAAAAAATATGAAGTGTTTAATTTTCTAGTTTATTTCACTAGACTAAGGAATATTACTTACTGTCAACAAAATTAAAATTTGTTATAATTGGATAAACAGAAATTATATTGAAGATTTTCTGAAGGAGGGGAGTTTTAAATTGTTTCAGAGGGGAGCCATGAATTATTAGAAAGTAGTTGGTTCATAGGCTTACAGCTCTAAGTAACCATAAAGGAAATTGATTCCATATCATTCACTCCAAATCCATCATTTTATAGACAAGCTGCTGAGATCCAGAAATGTTAAATGATTTGACCAGTCACAAAGGTTGAGTCACAGCAAGGATTTCAACCCAGGTCCTTTGACTCCAAATCCAGTGCTCTTTTTCACTAAAGTATATAGCTTCCCAAGGGATACTGTGGTAAAGATAAAAATGTCATAAATCTTAACATGAAGGTGAAAGGAAATAAGCAAATTTGTTGACTTAAATTTTGTAGACTAGCAAAGGATGGTTAAAAATAAGGTGAAAAGTGTCAAAGGTCTTTTAATAAAATGTGGAAATTTATTAAGGACCAACAAGCAATTTTGCTAGATAAATAAAAACAAAAAAGAAAAATCCCTAACCTCAAAGAACTTAAATTCTATAGGGAGAGATAACATGATTAAAGAGATTTAAAAATAAGTGTGAAATAACTGTGGCAATGAGTAGCTAAAACACAAGGCAGTACTTGAACTGAATTTAAAGGAAAACTAGGGAACCTAAGTTATGATGAGAAGGAATATTCTAGGTATGGAAGACAGCCTATGTAAAAGAGCAGAGATGGGAAATGGGAAGTCTAGAGGAAGGAACTGCAAGGCCTGTGTGGTTTAATTATAGGACATACAGAATCAAGAGGCAGAATATATGAAAGTTCAAAAATCTTAGTTAAAAAAATAGGCCTCTAAATGTCAATCAGCAAAGTTTATCTTCTTAGAGGAAATAGAAAGCCAATGAAGAATGGAGACGTCAGACCTGTATTTTAGAAATAGCACACAGAAATCTATAAGGAAGATAAACTGAAATAAGTACAGACTCAAGGCAAAGGAGACAAACTAGGAGGAATGTATAAGTCAGAAAAGTAGACTACAGCAGATTTAAATGGCAGAAAAGCTTTGTCTTTTATGTGAAAGCAAGCTTTTTGATCCTAATGGGATTGCTGTTAAAAAACTATGCTTTGATAATATCAATTTGGTTGAGGTGTAGAAGCTGTTCTATTGTACAATTTTATAATAACTCCTTGAAAAATGTGGATAACTCAATACCTCACTTTATATTTTGTGGGCTGACTATATTGTTTAAAATAGCATATGCAACAATTTGTTAGAGCAAAATGGAATAAAAAAAGACTAATTTCCAAAAATAAATCAAAATTATGTAAGATTCTTTTAAACATAACAACAGATAATAAACTTGTTCAGTGACTTTGGACCATTAATATAAAGCAATGCTAGAAAGTAAGTTCATCAAAACAATTACCACACTCCTAGAAGACCTTAAAAGCAATTTCCAAGTTGAAAAAACTATCTCCTATAAATGGTAAGGTTCTCTAGATGCTATTGTTCTGATTACATTAAACTCAAGAATATTCTAGAGCTTCCTAGAAAAGAATCTAGATTCCATCAAAAGATTCAGCTTATCACCTGCCCAAATGGATAAAGAATGGCAATTGTTCAAAGTAGGACATGAAATTACATGGACAACTTAATGAACTACTCCATCTGTATTCATTAGCCCTCACACTTTTATATATGTTTAAAACACAGTCAATAAACATTTGTAAGTACCTGCTAAGTAAAGGCACTGTGTTAATTGCTCTGTGGATCCAATTTACATAGGAAGAAAATGGACTGGATTATGTTTTGGAAATTATAAAGCTTTTTTAATAATTCCAAACTTCAGTCTGACAAAGATCCATCTAATACCAATATTCTTCTAGTACTATAAAGCATCAAATAATGAAATACTATAGTCTTCAAAAATTAAACACGAGCATCACAACTGGAAGGTTCGTGGTAGATGTAATCTGGTTTAGAAATAAGAAATGCCAAAGAAGGATAAGAATAAAAATGGAATTTAAAGAAATGTAGGCTGGTCAAGTGGTAAATGAGGAATAAGAAGACAGTCTTTGTGAACCATTCATTGCTAGTCTCATGTCAAAATAAAACAGGAAAGGTTCCCAAGCACACTGAGTGGGACACAACCTGCATTTGTGGGAGTAAAGGGCAAGAGTCATATACCACAGTAAAGAAATAAATGTATTATGATCTGCATTGTTAGAGAGAACATTTACATTGATGGGATCAATGATGTAATCGGGTAAATATTAAAACTTTAAAAATTAGAATAGTTTAAGTTAAAATAGCTACTTTCTGAAAGTAAAAAGCAAACTTATCACAAAACAAAAAAGTTTTAGGAAGATCATGCAAAGGACTTTAAAAATCAAATAAGAGAGGCTGAAGAAAAATTAAGGAAAAAATAAGAGAAATGAAAGAAAAATAAGAAAATTATGGGGGGAAAAACCAACATTAGAAAGAGAACCAAAAACTTATCAAAGAAAATAACTCCTTAAAAATTAGAATCGAGAAAGGGGAAACCAATGACTATCAATTACAAAAATAAATAAATAAACAAAATCAACAGAATTAAAAAAATAAAATAGAGTATGAAATATCTCACTAGAAAAACAATTGCTCCATAGAACAGACTGAGAAGAAACAATGGAAGAACTGTTGGACAACTGGAAAGTTATGATAAGAAAAAGTCTACTATACTTCAAGAGATTAAGGGAAATTACCCTGAAGCTTTAGATCAAAAGAGCAAAGTAGAAATAGAAAAAAAAGAAAATTATCCACTGATCACCACCTAAGAGATCCCACGATGAAAACTCACAGGAACATCATAGATAAGTTTCAAAGCATCCAGGTCAGGGAGAAATTTTTTTTAAAAATCAGGGGGGAAAAAACAATTTAAATACTGTAGAGTTACAGTTGGGATACACAAAAGACCAAAGGGAAAGGGAACAATATAGTCTGGAGAAGAAAGGAGTTGGGCTTGTAACCAAGAATAACTTTCCCAGAAAAGTTATGTCACCATGACTGGGGGAAAAATGGACATTTAATGAACCAAAGGTCTTTCAGGTATTTATAAAAAAAAATTTGAATGGAAAATTAAACCCACTAGACTCACAAGAAATATAAGACAGTAAATATAAAAGACCAATTAATTATAAAAACATATATAGATAGAAGGCTTGGGGTTGAGCTGAGTATGATGGGATGATCCTAAAAAATAAAATTGGGAAGGAATTATTTAATACAAGTGAGGTATGACTGGAAGAACAGTTACAGGGGAGGCAAGAGGGAGTGGGGCTAGAAGTTCTAGAACCTTACTTTCATCAGAACTGGTTAAAGAGAAAAAACATACACAACTAGAATATATAAAAAGTCTTCTTAAATTACAGAGAAATAGGAAGGCAAGGGAATAGGATAAGGGAGGGATTCTTAGAAGGGTATGCAAATCAAGAAACAGAAAGATAAAAAAAGAGACTCTTAGGAGATGGGGAATTTTAAAAGGGGAGAAGGTTGGGGAGATTACAGAAAAGGGAATGATTAAGGAAGTTCTAGAAGAGTTTAGGAATAAGGAGGAGGTTTAAAGCCCATTTTGGAGTACAATCTGGAATTATGCCCAGAATTATTAAACTGCCTTTACCCTTTGACAATTTGACAATTCCACTATTAGGTCTGTTTCCAAAGATGATTAGGGAAAAAAGGAAAAGAACTTCTATGTTCTAAAATATTTATAACAGCTCTCTTTGTGATATATAGAACTGGAAATCAACTGGGATGCCTGTCAACTGTGGAATGGTTGAACAAGATGTAGTATAGAATTGTGATGCTATAAGAAATGATGAACTTGATGATTTTAAGAAAATTTCAAAAAACTTGGATAGACTTGTGTGAAATAATAAAGAGGCAACTGAGCAGAAGCAAGAGAAAATTATATACAATAAAAGCAATATTAAGAACAACTTTGACTCTGAGGTTAACTTCATGCCCATCAGATTGGCTACTATGTCAAAAAAGGAAAATGATAAATGTTGGAGGGAAGGTGAGAAAACTACTCATAGTTATGAATTGATCCAAACATTCTGGAAGACCATTTGGAACTTTGCCCAAAGCACAATAAGACTATGCATATCCTTTGATTCAATCACACTATTAGGTCTGTTTTCCAAAGAGATAATAAAAAAGGGGGAAAGACCCACAAATACAAAAATATTTATAGCAGTTCTTTTTGATTTGGCAAAGAATTGAAAACTGAGGGGATGACTTAATTGGAGTATAGATGAAAAAGCCACAAGCAACTGAGGCCACAGGATGGAAAACAAGTAACCAGGTCCCTGTCCCCCAGCTTAGGAGTATTCCCTATGTCCAAGGAGACTTTTAAAAAATGAACAAGAAACTCAATCTAATGGAATACTAATTGATTTACAAGAAATGATGAACAGGTAGCTTTCAAAAACCTAGAAAAACTTACATGAATTGATGCTGACTGAAGTGAATAGAACCAAGAGAACACTGTACACATTAACAGCAAGATTGTGTGATAATCAACTATGACAGACCTAGTTCTTCTCAGTGATACAGTGATAAAAAAAACAATTCCAAAAGACCAGTGATGGAAAATCCAATCTATATTCGTAGAAAGAACTATGGGGTTTGAATATTCAGCAGAACAAAGTATACTATTTTCACTTCTTGATTCGTGTTCTTTTTCTCCTTTTGTTCTGATTCTCCTGTCACAATATGACTAATATGGAAATGTTTAACATGATTGTACATGTATAACCTATATCAGATTACTTGCTGTCTTGCGGAGGGGGGCAAATAAGGAGAGAGAGAGAGAGAGAGAGAGAGAGAGAGAGAAAGTTTACAACTCAAAATCTTACAAAAAATAAATGTTGAAGACTATCTTTACATGCAAGTGAAAAAAAATAAAATACAATCAAGTGAAAAAGAACAATTTGAGTAATTAAATATTTTAACTCTTCTAAAAACTCAAATTAACTACAAAGAACATAAGAAGAAAGATGTTCTCTGCATCTTGAGAAAGAAATAAGAAATAAATATATGGAATTCTTTCATGTATGTATGTGTTTTTATATAACAGTATCCATCTCTAGACCAAGGGGCAGGGATGGGAAGAAAAAACAGGAGAAAAAAGAAACTGACATGGTAACTTTATTACATAATTTGAAATAGCAATTTGTACATAAAAGATTTCCAGCTTCATGTGCAATCATCTTTTTTTAATTATACTATGTTATGGAAATCCTTGCTTTATTCCAAAAAATTAAAAATATGATAAACTTTTTAAAAAACAGAAAAAGAAATTTAAAATGCCATTAAACAGCAAATTAGAAACTCTAAATATTGAATGTAAGAAAACTAGAAGTTGGTTTTATGAAAAAAAACAATAAAATTGATAAGGCACTGGTTAATATGAATTTTTAAAAGAGAAAGCCAAATCCAGTATCAAGAATAAAAAGGGTGAATAGACAGCTAATCAAGATAAAAATCAAAGCAGTTGTGAGAAGTTATTTTCCCCAATTATATGTCTGTTGCAGAGGAAAATTCTAGGCAGAGAAAATGTTATCCTAACAGTTAACTAGTGCCTTTCTATGCTGACCTTGTGCTAACAAAAGACCATCTTGTGTAAAAGACTATCTTGTGTATCCTGAGGGATATTATATTAGGGAAAAAAAACTGTCTTGTACTATCCCTAAGAAAGTTTGTTGCCTCCCTGGACCAACTTTGGAATGATAAAAACTATCTCATGTATCAGAAACATTCTCATATATAACATCAAATCTATCTTATTCCCAGATAGGAACCACTAAGGCCCTGGATGAGAGAATGAGGTTGGCAAAGAATGTTGAGATAACAGAACATTATTCAATAATGAGCAAATCGTTCTCGAGCATTCTGACATAATTCCTTAGGCACATGCCCTCTTTCCCTATTTAAGTCTACATCATCCCCCAACACTCCTCCCAAGATGCTAATTCCCTTTAGAGTAGTCTTCTTGAGAGAATAATAAAACCTATGTATTCCTCATATCTCTGAATTTGAGTCTCTGGTGAAATCATTCACCCCCTGAAGTAAACTCAACTCCATCATGCTGATAAATTTAATGATTTAAGTGAAATGGAAGAATATTTACAAAAATAAAAACTGCCTAAATTAATAGAAGAACTAGAAGAATAAATCTATTTTAGAAAAAAAGATGAACAGACCACAAATGAGTTTCCTAAGGGGAAAAAAAAACATCAGAACCACATGGATTTACAAGTGAATTCTACCAAACATTTAAAGATCAATTCATTCATATATTAAATCATTTGGAGTGGTCAAATAATATTTGTAAAATAAATATAGTACAATCTATAACAGAAAGAAAATTGAGAAAGAAAATTATATAACTATTTCATTAATGAATATGGATAAATAAAAATACTAGTCAGGAGACTATAACACTATTTCACAAAGATTATACAAGGTGACCATGTGGGATCTCTAGGATAAGAAAAACTATAAATGTAATGATGATATCAATAACAAAAGTAACAAAAATCATGATTATGTCAATAGATGAAGGAGAAGTTTGATAAAATACAACACTCATTCCTATTAAAAAACATTTGAAAGTATAGGTATAAAGGAATTTTTCCTTAAAATGCTAAGAAGCATCCATTTAAAACGATCAGCAAGCACTATGCATAATGGGGATAACTTAGAAACCTTTCCAGTGTGATCAGAGGTGAATCAAGGATGCTCATTATCACCAATACCATTTAATATTGAGTTAGAAATGCTAGCAATACCAGTAACAAAAGAAAAGGAAATTGACAAAATCAGAATGGACAATGCAGTAAAAACTTTCTGCAGACAATTTAATAACGTATTTGGAAAATTCCAGAGACTGAACTAAAAATGTTAGTGGAAACAATTAATTTTAGCAAATTAATAGGATATAAAATAAACTGACAAATATCACTATTTCTAAATTTCACCAAAAGAAACCCTGCAAGAAAAGATAGTGTCATCCTAAATAAAATAAAAATAAAAGTAAAAAATCAAGTAGATCATATAAAATACCTGAGCATATACCTACTAAAACAAACCCAGGAACTAAGTGAACAAAATTATAAAACATTTTTATATAATCAAATTAAAATAATTGGAGAAATAGTAATTGTTCATGGTAGGCAGAATCAATATAACAAAAATGACAATTCTTCTTAAACTAATCTACTTATTCAATGTCATCGTAATTAAATTACCAAAAATTATTTTACTGAGCAAGAAAAAAATATGAAAAAAATGTAAAGATGTGGCAGTAATTATCAAAATTATCTGATATTGACCAAAACATAAAAAATTCGTTTCATGGAGCAGAGAAGAAATACAATACATTGTAGTAAATAATTATACCAACCTTGTGTTTACCAAATGTAAATATTTAACTTAGGGGAAAAGAATACACTATTTGGTAAAAATTGTTGGGAAAGCTGGACAACAGTTTGGCAGATAACATTTACCAAATGGATATATAAGATCTCAATATCAAGGGAGATTTCTTAAAAACAAAACTACAAGAACATGGATCACATTACCTATTAGACCTAAAGAGAGAAGAACAATTTATGAAAAAATATGAGACAAGAGAGCAATGTGAGATGTAAAATGACAAATGATTACATTAAATTAAACAGCTTTAGGGCAGCTAGGTGGCACAGTAGATAAAGCACCAGCCCTGGAGTACCTGAGTTCAAATCCGGCCTCAGATACTTAATAATTACCTAGCTGTGTAGCCTTGGGCAAGCCATTTAACCTCAATGCCTTGCAGAAAACTAAAAAAAAAAAATAATAATTAAACAGCTTTTGTAGAAACAAAACTCATGTAGCTAAGATTAGAAGGAAAGGAGAAAATTGAGACAAAATTTTATAAATAGTTTCTCAGATAAAGGTCTCATATCTCAAATATATAGAGAGATATTTGTCAAAATTATTAGAATATTTCATTCCCTAATTGATATGAACAGCTAGCTTTTCAAGGAAGAAATCAAGAGTATATATAGTTCTATTCATTTTTGATTGGTGAAATGCAAACTAATTTATGACAGGAACAGAAAAAATGTTGCAGGTAAATGTAGAAAAACTGGGGCACTGATTGTTGATGCAGCTGTGAATCGATCCAACCATTGTGAAGAGCAATCTGGAATTATGCCCAAAGATTTACAAAACTGTGTGTGCCCTTTAACTCAGCAATACCACAATTAGGTCTGTTTCCCAAGGTGATCAGGGAAAAAAAGAAAAAGAACTTATATGTTCTAAAATATTTAAGGCAGTTTCACTTGAGAAGGCAAAGAATTGGAAATCGAAAAATAGTTAAACAAAATATAATTCATAATTATATGGGAACACTACTATACTGTAAGAATGATGAGTTGATTGATTTTAGAAAAATGTGGAAAGACTTACCTAAAAGAATGAAAAGTGAAGTGAGCAGAAGCAAGCAAATATTATTTATAATAAGAGCAATATTGTTCAAAGAGTAATTGTGAACAACCAACCTATTCTGAGAACCATATATATGTATATACACATACATACTCAAATCAATTAAAACTGACCTATGAAGGAAAATACTACATGCCTCCAGAGAAAGAGAGATAATGGGAAGTATGCATAATAATAATAATTTATACATTTTTCTATATCTGTGCTGAATGGTGGCCACCCTTAATGCAGGGTTGGAAGGGAGGGAGAGAGAGTTCACAACTTAAAATGAAACAAAGGAAATTTAATTTTAAACAATTAAAATAAGAATCAAAATCTTTCAGCTATTTAATTAAGTAATTTTTTCATGTACTAGTTTCATTTAATATTTATTTCATCAAAACAGAAACCTAAGAATCAGTGTTTGAGAAGTTCAGTGAGAAAGGTATAGCACAGATTTTTTTTTCAAAATATCTACACTTATAAGTGTTTTTAATAATTAGAAATTACAAAATCTCAACTTTTTTTTAATATGGAAATTTTACCTGGGTCATTATGTGAATGAGGCACAACAAATACTTGAAGGGGCTCATTGTCCCATTCATTATTTTCATATGTAATGTCAAATCCTTGCTTCCAAACTCCTCCATCTGGATTGTCAAATGGGAGAAGGCTATAAACATTCAACATCTAAAAATTAAAAAAAAAATTGTTTCACCTAGTGTTAAAACATTAGTCACCCCCAAAAGCAATTATGATCACTAATATTCAAGAATATTATTTACTTAATTTTATAAAAAAATATAAAACAACAATCTAAAAGATAACAAATGGTAAATAACTTAATGCACAAATGAATTTATCCCATCACTAACATTCTAGTCTCTTTTCTCATTGTGACCCTAGATTCTCGAAGGTTAGGCCAAGGTGACTCCCCCACAAAATCAACAGTTCTATGAAGGACCATAGATATCTGCTGTCCAAGGACAAATCTAAATTTGGAATGGTTTATTACCAGAAATTTGGCCAACAAATGATGAACATTCCCAACACAATTCATGAAACAAACTACTACTGATAAATTAACAGATACATTGAGGTAGTAAATCAACTTATATACAACTAAATACTCACTGTTATAGCTGACTATTTTGAAAGAAGTTATAGGTACCTGCAAACATTAAAACTCCCTATCTTTTTTTAAAGATAGACATGTAGGACAATGAAAGAAATATGCCAAATTTATTATATACTTAAAAAGAAAAGCAAACTGAACTTAATTTGGAATTTCATATACAATTTTTTTCTTTTCTGTTTTTTTATGTGAAGGTAATAATTTTATCTGATATTTGAGTATAGAATAAAAGTTTTCATCTTCATCATGAAATCAAATATTTAAAGCTAGAAAGATCTTCAAGGTGTAGTCCAACCTCCTATTCATAAGAGGACTCAGGCCCAGAGGTTAAAGGGATTTGCTCAGGGCTCACTCAATAGGTGAAGGAATCTTTCTTATTAAAACTCACTGTAAACTAACAGCAAGCTAGAAAAAATGCATCTGATCTAATGATTGTGAGAGCTTTTGCATATTATAGTTTCTTTCAAATTTTCCACCTTCAGGAAGAGGCCCTGTGCAAAGGACAAACAAATTCTCCTATTCTCCAATTACATGGTATTACGTCCCCTGAACATTACAAAACCTCTGCCTTGGTACTGAGGAAAAATATAATATAACAATTCAAAAGAAAAAATTAACCATTTGCTTAAAAAGGGAGAGCGAGAAAAGAAAGAAAAGTAAATGAAAAATTAGTATATGACATGAAACTAGATGGGAACTCAATGACTTATTCAGGAATGCCACCATCTATGAAAAGGTAAATTAGGTGGGCCAAAAAAGAGGCGTTTTCAGAAATTTCACAGAGCTTTCAACGAACCTAAATGAAATGCTGCCTCAAAAGTCCATGACTTAACATTGATATTTTCCCAGTAATACTTTAAGACTAAGAATAATCACATTCATCTCTTAAGAGTTATAACAACAGGGGCAGCTGGGTAGTGCAGGGAATAGAGTGCCAGGAGAGATTAAATCTGGCCGAAGACACTTAAGATCTGTATGACCCTCAATAAATCATTTAACTTTGTTTGCCTCAGTTTCCTTACCTATAAAATAAGCTGGAGAAGAAAATGATAAACCTTGCCAAAATTTATTTTTTTTAATTTTTAATTAAAAAAAGAAATACAACAAATAACTCCAAAACCCAACATAAATGCATGTTGAGTATAAGGAAGCTACAGCACTCTACCAAAAAACCTTAAAATAAGTAGTGACATGAAAGAGTTTAAGGACAATGCAATTAAGGAGGTAGAGTAGTTTTATATTTAAAATGTATAAAATGGAGAGATCAGACTGAGTTATTAAGATTAGCAGTATAATTCAATACATTTCTAAGATTTCTATTGCCAATTTAAGGATAAAAAAAAGAATCACATTGGATGATTAGGCATGGAAGAATCTACATTTGGTGGGACTATGATTCAATATAACTGAATTTGGCTTTCAGGATGGAAATATATCCTAAATTTCCATTATAATCTTTCTGTTTCTTATTTTACTGAACCTGTGAAGATACAAGTTCAGTACAAACAACCATGATGAAAAACTCATTGGGAAAATTCATAAGTAAAAATTTTTAAATTGGCAAAAATATGGTTTCACTATATATTTACATTCATTTTTCATCATTCTATTTATATCTTTTTTAAAAAGAAAATCTAATCAATGCAGTAAAATATTTTTTCACAATTAAAATCATGTTTAAACAAAAAATTAAAAATTATTAACTAAACATTAATAAATATGCAAAACCCTCAAAGATCTAGAATAATTTATACCAAAATCAAAAACTACAAACCTAAATAATAAAATACACAACCTTTAAAAAGAAGTCAAAAAATACAAATATCCAAACAATGTGCTGGTGTTCTTATTTTCAAATATTCCAAAACACATGAGTTAAAGTGTATATAAAAATGTTTTAAACTAAAAAACAAAGTGTGAAAAACAAATTCAGAATAGTATCATTTTAGGCATAAAAAGGAGAAAAATAAAATTTCAAACAGTAATAGAAATGAATCCTGAAAAACAAGACAACAAGGCTTATTGACACATGTGTATTACCTGTACACCTGAATTCTGATTTCCACTCTCTGAAGCAAAAGCACAGTCTTCAGGTTCTTTCAGGAAAGGTATTAGAACAGATGGAGCAAGATCAGAGATGGATCCTTGACTAACATTATTATTATTTTGTGGGTTTTTCTGATCATCCTTCACAGATTCACTCAAATTGATGACAGAGTCTCTAATGTTTGAAATTATTTCATTATTTTCTGCCAGCAAACGTTCTAAATGGTCTATTTTCTCTTGCAATAATGAAAGCTGGGCCTGCAATAAAGTAAGAGTTCACAAAAATTGTTATTATTCTGTTTAGACATGTTTTTTTTTTCTTAAATATCTGAACAAATGGATAGTCACAAACTTCTAATTCCACAGTCCTTTAATACCAGGAGGAATTTGGAAAACAAAAATGCTGGCAAGAGGGATAAAAGTTTATGCACACTAGTCCACAGTATAAAATAATTACCACAGCTAGAATTACTTTTTATGATAATTATGCATACAGCAAAAGGCTTAGAGCATTCAAGATTTAATTATCAGGAAACCCCAAATAGGATAGAACACATCAAGTATTAACCTAATATTTCATGGTGTGGAACCCAAGGAAATTTTTCTTGGAATGAATTACTAAAAATAAACAGAAAAAATTAAAAATTAAAACAACTGCTTCTAATTTACACACACACATACACACACACACACACACACACACTCAAACAGAACCATAAATATAGATATTGTTACAAAGTATGCAAAAGTTGCCTCTTGACATCTCTGAAAAAGATCAACTATCCACCACAAAGTTCAGAACTATCCACCATAAAATTCAGTACAATATTAACTACCCACATAAATAATAGGAGCAATGATAAATGCAAATCATTTGGTCATCCAAACAGTTTATATTTGACTTTATTATAACATATTGGCATTAATATATTACAAGGGGAACATGACTCTTAGGAAACATATTTAAAAGAAAAGACATTGATGACTTTCAGCATAGTTCCAAACCCAGAAATAACTTTTATTTGTGCCTCCTCCCACCCCATATCACTTAATATGAAAAGTTAGTCTATTAGTAATATAAATAATTCAATAATCCAATTTTAAAAACCATTTAGAATACTTTCTAAGGAAAAAGTGATACTTATCTCAATTATGAGAAAAATAGAGTGAAGAGAAATAAACACAGTCACTAAGATTACAAGTGATAAAATAGCAAGCACTCAAAATAGAGTCAGAAGCAGAAGCAAAAAGGTCAGAACTACAGGAAAAATAGAATACCTCATTTGCCCTTACTAATACAAAAAAAGGCTATCTGTAATCTGCATTTGTTGGAGGGAGGAGAAATCTGTATCTCAATACCCTATAATACATGTGTTGTGACATCTCTACAGTGAGGAGCAATGTATGTGACACAAAATGTTTCACCTCAACCAGACAAAATTGAATTGAACTGGTTTCAACATTAGTTAGTTGTCCATTAGTTGAATCCTTGACTTTCACATTGTCAGATACCTTCAACAAGGATGGAAACAGCATCAAAGTCAGCTACCACACTGACAGCAAATTATTTAACGTGAAAAAAGGTTTAAAAACCAAGTTGAAAGTGGAGCAAGAGTTGGTACATGATTTTTTTTTTTGTCAGATGATTGTGCACTCAATGCGGTCTCTGAGGCAGAGATGAAACAAAGTTTGGATCAATTCTCTGCTGCTTGTGCATTTTGACCTAACAGTTAACACCAAGAAAACACAGATTTTCACTAACCACATCTGTCAGAAATGGAACAGCAAATAGTGAAAATTAGAATGCTGTGAATAAATTCACTTGGCAGTACACTTTTCAAAAATGCACCCAGAGATGATGAGGTTGACACTGCTAGAGTTTGCCCAGTGCTAGTCTGAAATTGAAAGTATATTAGAGGGGGTGGCTAGGTGGCCCAGTGGATAAAGCACTGGCCCTGTAGTCAGAAGTACCTGAGTTCAAATCCGACCTCAGACACTTAATAATTACCTAGCTGTGTGGCCTTGGGCAAGCCACTTAACCCCATTACCTTGCAAAAACTTTAAAAAAAAAGGAAACGAGAGAGAGAGAGAGAGAGAGAGAGAGAGAGCGAGCAAAAACATGAAAAAGAAGCTTAGTCAAGGAGACCCCCCCCCAAAAAAATGCTTAAGAAAATAACATGGTTACAAAACAGCTTAGGTCAAATGGATAAAATACTTCAAAAAGTCATTGAGGAGAAGAATGTTTTAAAAAGCAGAATTGATCAGATGGAAAAGGAGATAAGAAAGCTTTCTGAGGAAAACAAATCCTTCAGATGTAGAATGGAGCTAAAGGAAGCTGATGACTTTATGAGAAGTCAAGACACAATACTTCAACACCAAAAGAATGAAAATTTAGAAGAAAATGTGAAATATTTCATTTAAAAAACAACTGATCTGTAAAAGATTTAGGAAAGATGATTTAAAAATTATTGGGGTACCTGAAAGTCAGAGAGCCTTAACCTTATTTGTAAAGAATCCCTACAGGAAAATTGCTCTGATGAGGGCAAAATAGAAATTGAGAGAAAATCTACCGATCTCCCCAAGAAAGAGATCCAAAAACAAAACAAAACAAAACAACCCCCAGGAATATTATAGCCAAGTTCCAGAACTCCCAAGTCAAGGGGAAAATATTACAAGCAGCCAGAAGGACACAATTCAAATATCATGGAGCTGCAATCAGGATCACAAAGGACTTATCAGCTCACAGGGCTTAGAATATAATATTCCAGAAGGCAAAAGAGCCTGGAATGCAACTGAGAATCAACTACCCAACAAAACTGAACCTCCTCTTCCAGGGGAAAGGATGGACTTTCAATGAAACAGGGGAATTTCAAATGTTCCTGCTGAAATGACCAGAGCTGAACAGAAAGTTTGACCTTCAAATACAGGACTCAGGTAAAGCATAGAGACTGAAGGAATGCCACTTAACCCCATTTGCCTTGCAAAAATCTTGAAAAAAAAAAAAAAAGAGAGAGAGTGAAGGAAAAGGGTAAATTAGGAGGGACTTAATGATGATGAACTGCGTGTATTCCTGCATAGAAAAATGATACTGATAATACTCATATGAACCTTCTCATTTAATAAAGCAGGTAGAAGAAGCTTTTATAGATGAAGCACAGGAGAAAGCTGAATTTGAAGATATAATATATTGTAAAAATGGAATCAATGGATAAAAGGGAAAAGTATTGAGAGTAAAAGAAAGGAGAGATAGAATAGCCTAAGATATTTCATATAAAAGATATTTCTTTTTTTGCAATGAGCTTTTGCAGTGATACAGAAGGGGGAAGGAGGGAACCTTTACTCTCATCCAAAATGGCTCAGAGAAGAAACAGCATAAACACTTAATAGGGTATAGACATCTAGAGGAAAAAGGAGAGAAGGGGAACATGGGGGAAAGGGGGAGATGTGGGTGATAGAGGAGAGGGTAGATCATAGGAGAGGATAATCAGATATAATACATTTTCTTTTTTACTTTTTGCAAGGGGCTGGGATTGTGTGGCCTGTCCAGGACCATGGGGCCAGATGGTTGCTGGGTCTCTGGGGTGGTATTTGGGTATGGGGCCTCTTGGTCCCAGGGCTGGTGCTCTGTCCACTGCTCCACTCAGTTACCCTATGGCACATTTTAGAAGAGGGACAGAGTGAAAAGAGAGAGAAAATATAATATATGGTAGTGGGGAGAAATGGATGGAGAGAATTACAATCAGCAACAATAACTGTGGAAAAATATGGAAGTAACTATTGTGATGGACTTATCATAAAGAATGTGATCCACCCGAGAAAGAGCTGATGGTATCAGAACACAGACTGAAACACATTTTTTTTCTCTTTCTTTTACTTTATTGCTCATGAGGCTCTATATTTTTGTGGTGGAGGGGGTATTACATTTATACTCTTAAACAAGAATATTTTAGTAATGTATAAATGCATATTAAGCAAAAAAAAGAAGAAAGAAATCAGGAGGGATGGGCATTCTGGAAAGCATGGAAGGATTTGCATGAACTGATAATGAGTGAGATGAGCAGAACCAGAAAAACATTGTACACCCTAAGAGCAACATGGGGGTGATCATCATCTTTGATGGATTCACTCATTCCATCAGTGCAATAATCAGGGACAATTTTGGACTGTCTGCAATGGAGAATACCCTCTGTATCCAGAGAAAGAATTGTGGGGTTTGAACAAAGACCAAAGACTACTACCTTCAATTTAGAGAAAAAACCCTTTATCTTATGTAATTTTTCTATCTCTTATACTTTATGTTTCTTACTTATGGATATGATTTCTCTCTCATCACATTCAACTTAGATGAATGCATACCAGGGAGGCAATGTAAAGACTAACAGACTGTCTTCTGTGGGAGGTGGGAGGAGGGAAGCAGGAATAGGGGTTAAATTTGTAAAACTCAAAATAAATGAAATCTTTCATTTAAAAAAAGAAACGATAGAACTCAATGATAAAGTGCAAAACAAATTATCTAGGGGGGAAAATCCTTATTTGACAAAAAACTGATATGGCAGAAATTAGATTTAGATCAGTATCTTTGTATGGTAACCATATTTCACGATATATTCTAAAGGATTCACAATCTTAACATTAAAGTTTTCAAACTATTAAAAAATTAGAAGAAAAACATCACATGCCTCTCAAAGCAAAGGGTAGGTTAGGTATTCTTAACCAAACAAAATATAAAGGCAATTTAAAAAGATAAAATTGATGCATTTAGGTGGTACAGTGGATAGTGCACTGGCCCTGGAGACAGGAGGATCTGAGTTCAAATTTGGCCTTAGTCATTTAATAATGACTTAGCTGTGAGACCTTGGGCAAATCATTTAACCCCATTGCCTTGCAAAAAAAAGAAATGATTTCTTGAAACAGTAAAGCAAAGTGGTTAAAAAAAATCTTTTTTTATCTCTGATAAGGTTTTGTATCAAAGGCATATAGACAATTATTAAATACATATAACAGACATTTTCCATTAGGTAAGCAGTCACATAACATAAACAAACAATTCTCAAGAAAAGAATTGCAGGGGCAGCTAGGTGGCGCAGTGGATAAAGCACCAGCCCTGGAGTCAGGAGTACCTGGGTTCAAATCCGGTCTCACACACTTAATAATTACCTAGCTGTGTGGCCTTGGGCAAGCCACTTAACCCCATTTGCCTTGCAAAAACCTATATTAAAAAAAAAAAGAATTGAAAAACACAACTAGGTGAAAGAATGCTACAAATCACTAATAAAAAGGAAAATGAAAACCATAACAATGCTGAGATTTTACCTCATACCCTGCAAATTGTCAAAGATGATAAAGAAGGGAATAGTCAATGCTGGGGGGTAAGGGAAAGCTAGGCACACTAGTACATTATTGGTGGAGCTGGGAAATAGGACAATCATTTGGGAAAGCAATTTGGAATTACATAAACAACATCACTAAAAGTCATACCCTTTGACCCAGACTCCACTCAGCTTATAGCCCAAGAGGGCTGTTGATTAAAAAGAAGTCCCCAAATATACTATATTTATAGCAGAACTTTTTTGGTGACAGCAACATATTAGAGTAGATATCTGTCTATTGAGGAATGCTTAAACAAATTGTGGTACAAGAATATAATGGAAATCTTATTGTGTATTAAAAAATGACAAATATGATGAATACAGAGAAGCATGGACAGATTAACACAATCTGATGCAAAGTGAATTCATCAAAACCAAGAAAAGTATAGACAATGACCTCAGCAAAATTCACAAAATAATCAAAAGTAAATGTTGCAATAAAAAAAAAAAAGAAAGCATAGCATAGCATGGTCCCAAAGAAGAGATATCAGAAGAGACCCCACACACTATCAGTAGTGGATGGATGAGTATTGTGATGTATGGAAAGTCAAAGAGATATAATTTCCAAGTAATAGTAAACGATTTTATTCATTATGGCAAGTAGATGATTAATAAAAGGATGATCATTTTTACTTTCATGAACTAAAATCCTTTCCTAGAGATTACTGAATGTTTAAAAAGCCTTTGGAAAAAGGCATGTCCCTGGGAATGGAAATTAACTCTTATTGGTTATTAATCCATGAGAAGGGCATTTTGTTTCCTTTTGTTATGATTCATTTTTCACAACATAACTAATATGGAATTAAAGTTATACATGAATATAGTTATACATGAATAGTCTTTAGCTATACATGAATAATCTATAAGTTAATATAATTATACATGAATATAGTTATACATTAGAATAATCTATAAAAGATTGCTCACTGTCAAGGGGAGGGGAAAAGAGGGAAAAAATATGGAATTTAAAATCTTACCCAAAAAAGAATACTGAAAACTATCTTTGCATGTAGTTGGATTAATAAATAAACATAAATTTAAAAAATAATCAATGAAGAAGTAAACATAAATGAAAAAGTGGGCAAAAAGTCTTCAGATCTCCTTCAGAGAACATAAACTAATCATGAGAGTCAGCTGTCTCAAGCAATCTAGACAAAAGAAGCCATCTCTATCCAGACCTTGCCAGTTAGGTTTCCCCCTTCATAAAGCTGGATCACCCTAAACTCTAATGGAAAGTTCCAAGGACAGACAAGGGCTTATTTTCCAAGGGTAAAATATGGTTTAGACTGGAATCTGTTTGCAAGGTCTCCAAGCTGGCTTCCATCCAAACCAGATAAAAAGCATGTACCCCAAGGTTTTGGGGAATCTCATCTATCAGCAATATCCTTCAGAGGCTGATCTGAATGATTAGCCCCTAAACCCCTTTTTGGGTTCATTTGATATTTCATCCTTTGTCAGGAAGATGACTTCCAGTCTCTCTATGGGGGAAAAATATAATCTACTAGGAAGACAATGATTTTTTATAAAGAAGGGGGGGCAGGAATTGCTTAAATCTGGTAAAAGCAAAACCTTAATTGGGATAATAATTACCCAAGAGAAACATTAGTGAAGCAAGTTTCTCTACATAAACCTTAGATTTTGTATATATAACTAAGCAATTCCTACTCTTTTAAAAAGTTTTTAAGGCAATGGGGTTAAGTGACTTGCCCAAAGTCACACAGCTAAGTTGTTATTAAGTGTCTGAGGCTAGATTTGAACTCAGGTCCTCCTGACTTCAGGGCAGGTGTTCTATCCACTGTGTTACCTAGTTGCCCCAATTCCTACTCTTAACAAAATTAGTGACACACAGACACCACTAAGTAGAGCTATAGATAATTGTGTTATAAGTTCATTTCCAATAAGAGGTCAAAAATTTGCAGTTAAAAATGATCTTAAAACTTCATTTTTCTCAATAGTAATGAATACACTTTGACATTTTATAAAGCATCATTGGGGGGAGGGGAGTAAAAAGGAATATGTTAAAAGGAATGAATACATTCTCTGAAGAGAAATACCTAATAAGCCTGACATATCTAAGAGAAGACAGAAAGACAAAACTACTATATTTCACTTAAAATAAGTAATTATTAAAAAAATTTCAGTTTATGTATAAATATACAGAGGCAATTTCCCCATAAGAGGAAAAGCTATTTCACAAAGTGAAATTCTACACAATAAACAAAGTCCCCAAAAGTCTCCCTAACACTCACAAGGCAAACACTATCTTTCTAGTCATTCCCAATCCCCTTAACTCCTAATTCTCACTCAACACCTCTGATCAGATGCCAAATCTTCGCTGATTTTCTTCTACATACCTATTGCTACATTTACAATCATCACCCTAAGTTGAAACCCTTCATCATCTCACTTAAAAAAGCCTCCTATGTGGATTCCTTCCCTCAAGTCTCTCTCCATTCCATTCCAATGCTGTCCAAGTGATTTTCCTAAAACCAAGGTTTGTAATGCAATCCACACTTAGTAGCTCCCTGTTATTTCTAAAACCAAGTATAAATTCCTCTATTGAATACTCTTTAAAGATCTTCACAATCTATGCCTTTCCTTTCTTGTTTTTTATTGTTATGTGTTTTGTTTTCATAATACATATATTTATAGATCACTCCCAAATGGTGAGAGGTTTCTAGCAAAAAAAAAAAAAAAACAAAAGTAAAACATTTCAGCAAAACCAATAAGGGCAGTGATCTCATCTAAAAGTGCCTCCAACATTTTACATCTATACCAGCCCCCTTTTTTTTAGTTAGCAGAGTTCTATTTTTACTCTCTCCCTCAAATATCCAATGAAAAAAAATTTCTTGCAACAAATATGCAGTCAAGCAAAATTAATTCCTATAATCACTATATACAAAAATTACGTCTCATTCTGAACCTTAAATCCAAATCCTCTTTGAAATGGGGATAGCATGTCTCATTATTGATTCTCTAGCATCATAAATGATTGTTGTATTAATCACTGTGCTTACAGCTTCAAAGCTGTTGTTTTTACATAGCTGTCATTGTAAAAATTATTTTTCTGATTCTGTTCATTTCATTCTCTATTAGTTTATAAAAATTCTCAAAATTGGTCATTTTTATTACATTGCTAATGTTTAAATTCTTTTGGTTCTGCTCACTTCATTCTGCCTCATTTAATATGCTGTTCCATGTCTTTTTTAAATAATCTCATTCTTCCTTTCTTACTAAAAACAACTGTATTCCTTTAACATAATTTATTTAACTCTTCCTCTTATCTTGGATTATCATCTTAGTTTTAAGTTTTTTGCCACCACAAAAAGGTTCTCTAGTATTTCTGCACACAGTACTAACTGGATCAAAGGATGTACTCTACAATATTTTTTCCTGAATAATTCCAAATTGCTGTTGAAAAAAGTTTTTTCCCCATTCACTGGTCTACCAATGGTTCATCACTGTGGCTGCATTCCCACAACCTCTCCAAAATTTATCATTTTTCTTTTCTGTCCTCTCTGCCACTCTGATGAAAGTGAGGTGGAATCTCAGAAATGTTCAAATTTTTCCTCTAACTAGTAGCAATTTGGAGCATTTTTCCATGTCAATAGCCTGGATTTCTTTCCCAAGAATTGTTTTCTTTCCTGTAAAATGATTTATCAGTTAGAAAATGACCCTCTTTTTCTTATGAATTTGAATCCCAGTCCTTACATTTCATGGAGATGATACCTTTATTAGAGCAGTTTGCTGCATGGTTTTCTTTTCCCCCTTTAATAGCTTCCTTTTTAATCTTAGCAATAACAGATTTGTTTGTGCAAAATCTTTAAAACTTTTGGTCAAAAACTCATTTCTCATTCATAGAACTGATACATAATCTTTTTTCATGTTTCTCTAATTTGTTAATAATATGACCTTTTCATTATAGGCTATTTCAACTATAATAAAAATTACAATACTACCTAAATTAATTTATTCAGCTATACCAATCAAACTACTTTGCTTTATAGAACTAAAAAGATAACTAAATTTATATGAGAGGGGAAAAGGCCAAGAATCTCAGGAGAAAGAATGAAAAGCAGTTAGAGAAAAAAGGGGACTTAACAGTGTCAAACTTCAAACAATGCTACAGAACATTTCTTCTAACCTCCTGACTCCAAGGTCAGGGCTCTCTGTTCATTGCACCACCTAGCTAGGGGCAGCTAGGTAGCACAATGGATTGAGCACTGGATAGAGCACATACTAGCTGTGTGATCTTGGGCAAGTATTTAACCCTGAATGTCTCACATCCAGAGCCATCTTCTGTCATTCTGATTCAAATCTGGCCACTGAATCTGGATGGCTCTGGAAGAGAAAGTGAGATGTACCTGTCATGGCATCCCCTCCCTAATATTACAGTATTCTTCAAGAAAGAAGGACTAACATCACAAAACAGTTATTATTAAAACAATTTGATACTGGTTAAGAAATAGAGACACTGTCTTTTTAGTCTTCTCAC
The DNA here is from genome assembly GCF_037893015.1 of Macrotis lagotis. Classification (NCBI taxonomy): domain Eukaryota; kingdom Metazoa; phylum Chordata; class Mammalia; order Peramelemorphia; family Peramelidae; genus Macrotis; species Macrotis lagotis. The sequence goes on along the minus strand of NC_133666.1, from coordinate 204,055,057 downwards.
ACATTACTCCCATTCCCAAACTCCAGGCATACAAACACACTTTGATTTATTATTCCTTGTACACAATTTATTATTCCTTATACACAACACCCCATCCGTCTCCTATCTCCTTGCCTGCAATACTCTCTTCCTCATACAATCCTTAGGTTCCTCCAAGACTCAGTTCAAGAAGTACCTACTGATGGATGTTCTTTCAGAGGTTTATTTCTATCACATCCACTTCTACCACTGTCTTCACCTTCCCCTTGTTTTGTCCCCAATTTGAATGAAGGATCTTTGAAGACAGAGAATGTTTTAATTTTTTCTTTGTATCTACAGCACTAAGCAAAGAACCGAAATTAGTGGTCCACACTAAGTGCTTAATAAATTCCTGTTGACTGACTGATTGTAAAGGGAAGGTTAAAATAAGTAACGAATTAGTGAAAGCTTATCTATCTAATTAAGCATAACCTATTAGAAATCCAGCTTCATCAAATATTATAACAATTTGTAATTTGCATACCAACAAAGCAAAAGAGTAACCAGGTGCATCACAGCAATGAATATTAAAGTTGCACATAGGCAGTTAGGTGACACAGTGGATAGCCCTGAAGTCAGGGGGACCCAAGTTCAAATTCAGCCTCGGATACTTAATAATTACATTGCTGTGTGACCTTGGGCAAGTCACTTAACACATTACCTTGTCAAAAAAAACAAATAATTTTTAAAAGTTGCACATGGTACTGAAAAATACATTCTTTAATGGTCCCATTTAGAAGATGCCAAGTCTTTCAGCTCTAGTTTCTCCAGCTATTTGTTTATCCTTCCAGTGGACATCCAAAACTGAGAGACACTGAAATCTCCTGTCTATAGTATAGTTCTAGGATATAGAGTGTGTTCACAGAAAACTAATAACTCTAGTGTGATGGCTGCTTTTCATCTTTGGTATTCACCTTATCCATAAGACTTGTGTCTTCAAGAAGCTATAGCATGCACAGAAGGTCACAGTCCAGTAAACTGTTTGTGCAAATGGACTAAACCAGGTTGAAGTAACCAAGGAGGGCACCTCAAACCCATCAGTGAGTTAGGGAAGTGACTACCCCAAACATGTTAAGATTTCCTTTAGTAGAATGGGTGGATGAGAACAATTCTTTCCAAGGCCATGAAAGCAGTTGAAGCAGGTGCTCAAGTTCTTAGAGCTTAGATAGACATCAAAGATGCCAAGATTATCCACTGCATCTAAAATCAAAACCAGTTGTCTTGACTCTGTCTTGCCACATAAAGAGTGAGGCTGACAACTTCATATAACTCTGTCTCACTTAAATACATTTTTACATACAAATCAAAAGACAGAACCCATACCATTTTACCATTTTTGCCTATCTCTAAGTTATGTAGCAACAGGCAAGTGACAAAGCAGCAGGTGTGGATACGCTGAGAGCTGTAGAGACAACCCTGCACACAGGTGGCCCAGGTCATAGGATCATCTCCTTATTGGAAGCAATAATGGGATTCAGCAGTTCTCTGGGTATCTGAGTAGCATTTGAAGTTTCACCCTATCAACAGATTAGTGCATCTCTGAGTAGGAAGTTTTTTGCTTACTTGAAGGGAAAGTTGAGCCAACACACAGAGATTTGGGATATAGCACTATGTTTGCTCACCTGGGTCAGATTACTAGGAAACATTAAGTCTAGTTTGATGAAAATTATGGGGAAATACAGAAGTAGCTAAATGAAAAAAACAACAACTCCACAGGGCTTACAACCAAGAAAGTTCATCCATATCTAAGAGGGCAGCATTTAATTCCATCAAAAATAAAGTACAAGAAAAACATAGAAAGATGCAGGATTTTTGACTCAGTAAGAAAGCAAGTGAAATGTAGTCTTATGTTAATAGTAACAATCCAAAGCACTTTTTAGATGCTCTGAAGGTATGAGAAAAAGGGAAAATGATCAATGTTGGAGAGGTTGTGGAAGGATTAGGACAATGATGCTTGCTGGTGGAGTTGTAAATGGATCTAACCTTTCTAGAGAGCAATATGGAGCTAGCCCAAAGAACAATAAAATGTTAATTCCCTTTGATCCAGCCATTCCAATTCTATATCTCTATCAAGAAGAAATTATAAAAAAAGGGGGGGGAGTTCTACATGTTTCAAATTATTCAAATTATTATTTTGTAGTGGCAAAGAATTGGAAATTGAGGAGATGCCCATCAATTGGGGAATGGCTAAACAAGTTATGGTACATGAATTATATGGAATACTATTGTTCTATAAGAAATCATAAATGGTCAGACTCTAGAGAAGCATGGAATGACTTATGGGATCTGATGCTGAGTGAAGGAAGTAGAACCAAGAGTATGATGTACACATCAACAACAACATTGTGATATGAACAACTTTAATGGAAGCAGCTCCTCTCAGCAGTTCAAAGAGCTAGGACATCTGTATTAGATCAGTTATGGACTATTTTGTCCCATGAAGGGGAAGAAAAATAAAACACACACACACACACACAAAATCACAACCCTTTCAGAATCTGATGAACACTTTATAAAAGTTATCTCTTATGTATCACTTTCCCTTAATCCTATTCCTCATACCAAAAATAACTCATCTATAAACATGTTCATCAATATATATATGAAATATGCTAACCTGACTTTTTGCCACTGAGGGGAAGGGGGATGGGAAGGGAGGATGGAAGGAAATTTTGTAACTTAAAAATATACATGTGCATATGGTTGAAAATAAATAAGATGCTATGAAGCCTATTTATGGGTCAAAGATTTATAGGGCATCTCAACCACTCAGTGCTGATGGAGCCACATTGATTAGTGATAAGGACATGATACTAGAGATGGGCTTTAATACTTCTATAGTGTTCTCCACTATAGAAGTCCACTATCAAATAATGTTGGGAGACACTGACTGTTTACCTCAAGTTGAAATCAATCCTTCCCTAGCTGAAGTTCCAACTGAATAAAAGGTTCTGAATGCCATTAGGCTCCTTTCATGTGGGAAAGCAACCAGTGTTCATTCAATTCCAGTTAAGATTTACAAGGTGGGGGTTCCTGCTCATACAAAAGCTGACTGAAATTTTCCAGGTTCTTGAGCAAGAAGAGGTCGTTTCCCCAGGTGTTCAGATACCTCCACTGTCCATCACTATAAAGGTAAAGGGAATTGATAGCCCAGTGACAATCTCAGTCACTTGTTGGCAAGATTCTCACCACAGTCCTCCTTAATAGGCTGATCCTTCACTTGGAAGATGAGAGCCTGTGTAGCTTAGAAAGGCCTGAGGAAAAGTAGATACAGTGTTTGTTGCCCAGCAACTCCAAGAGAAACACCAGAGAACAGAGGTCTGCCCAAGGTCTTTGAAACTGTCAGTCATGAGGACTTTTGGAAAATTTTGTGAAAATTTGATCTCCAAGAAAAGTTCATTCAATTTCACAATGGCAGGTTTACCCAGATTCCATATGTTTTCACATTTTTCCCAGTCATCAATGGAATGAAACAAGGCTGTGTGCTCATGCTTTTTTAGCATGATGATTTCAATCATGTTGTCAGAAGACTTCAGTGACAATGAATTCAGCATCAAGTTAAGCTATGACACAAGAGGTAAATTCTTCAACTTGAAAAGGTTACAAGCCAAGACCAAAGTGTAAGGAGTGCAATTTATGATCTTCTGGTTGCAGATAACTGCGCACTCAATGCAGCCTCCGAAGTTGAGATGCAACAAATATAAATCAATTTTCTGCTGCTTGTGCTAATTTTGCTCTAACAATTAACACCAAGAAAACACAAGTGTTCCATGAGTCAGCACCACACTACCTATATGTGAAACCATCAGTTACGGCAAAAATTTCTGAATACTGTGGTTATGTTCATTTACCTTGGCAATATACTTTCCAGGCATATCTACATAAACAATGAGGTTGATACATGCACTGCCAGAGCTAGCTCAGTGTTTGGGAGTCTCTGAAGGAAAGAGTAAGAAAGAAATATATTCTGCTTCTTTTCAGCAAAATGCAATTTTCTAGTTTATCCCTTTTTAAAATGCTTTGCTTGATAGCATGATCATGTGTGCCTTTCCAATTTTGATGCATAGTAATTTTTTTCTAGTTTAATTTGTATTCTGTTTATGTCTTTTAGGTGTGTTTCTTGAAAGCAACAGATTGTAGGTCTTTCTTTTCTAATCAGATCTGTCATTTTTTCATTTCACTGGCTTCCTAGATTACATTTCCATTTAAAGTTTTGAGACTTGGGTTTATACTGTCATCTTTTTGTCTCTAATATTGTTTTCTAAATTAGAATTTTCTCCTTCTTCCTATGTAATCACAATTCTGTTTCTCTCCACTTATTTTAGTGAAATTTGTTTAAGTTCTCTCTGTTCCCTTTAGCTCTCTTCCCCTCACCCTTGTCATCTTTTTCTTTTGTTTTAGAGTTTTGTTTATTAGTTCCTTTTGCTTTCTAGCCTTATCTGGCTACTCAATTCTTCCTCTCACTTGAAAAATCAAGGAGAGTTCTTCCTCTTCTCTTTCCCTTCATTAGCTTTTAAAATTTTACTTTCTGTGCCTTTTTAAAAAATAATCTTTTTGTTCTCTTCCATTTCTAACTATTCCATAGTCTTTGATACATGGCCCTTAAACTTATTTAGTTCTTCTTAAGTTTCGATTTTCCTAATCACATAAAATATTCTGAGGTATCTATTTTGTGTTCCTTCAAGATATGTCACTGTTTTGCAGAATTTATGCTTGACTTCCTTTTTTATTTCCTCTGCTTTATCTCATTCTTATAAGTATCAACTCTTGCCAGTGACAGAGAGACTATTGCACAGTTTATTTTTGACCTGGCAGTCCCCTTGGTCATCATTTTTTCCCCATTTGCCTGGAAATCTCTTCTTAGGGTCCATGTCCACCCATTCTTCAGGATGTTAATAGCCACCAAGGATTCCCTTTCAAAGGCTGGCTAAGTAGTCTCTCTGCACTTCTTTTCTGAATTCCTTGTCTTCCATGGGCAGCAGTAATGAAATGACAAGTAAATAATTCTTGATGATCACAACCACTGTAAAGTTATCATACATCTTTATAGATTTATATCTCCTCTCCCATAGAAGCATTCTTTGGTAGTGGACCATTCCAGCACCATAGGATTCTCTCCTTCCCTTTCTACCTGGGAGACTATAGTAGCTATTTCCCCTTTTTTCTGTTAGCCTTTGATTTGAAAAGAGTATATCACATATTCCTCTAAGTCTTCTTCATCTTTCCCTATTCTGCAGCCTCCCATTCCTATAATTTAGTCTCACATAAAATACTAATTCATTTGGAAGCAGGGTTTCCTAAGGTTTATTAGTCCATGATGTTTTAGATGTGTTTCTTCATCATCCCTTCTATTTGACTCCTTGTCTCCACATGTACATTTAAAAGTAAACATTTTTATTTTATTTTCAGGTTTGTACAGCCATATGGTAGGGAACCAGTGGGAAGGAAGAAGGGAATGCTAAATGAACATAAGTTAGGTATTAATATGACTTCTCTACTGTTAGCAAATAAAGTTTTTTACCTTGTTTTGTTCTTAATGTGCTAGATCATGAATGAGTTGACACTACTTCAATTCTGCCACATAATTCCAATTTGAAGGGATTGAGATAATGATTAGGGGGAATAAAGTCCAGGTGTTGATTTTGTTGATAACATGACTAAAGCAGACAGAGTCCTGATCTTTTTTTGAGAGGACAAATTGGTAATACCAACTCAGAATAATGTTCTTTAATTACATAAAATAAAATGCATTAAAAAGGTGACCAAAAAAATTTTTTTAAGTTAAGAACCCCTCATGTGATGACTCAGATCTTTCTACAAACTGCTGTCCTCTCTCACTACATTCATTCCTTAAACTCATCAATTTTCAGGGATATAGTCATCACCTCTTTTGTGGTAACTATCAAATCAAATCCTACAACTTAAATTTTTTACCATTTACACTTGAATGTCCTATGTCCTACTAACACAAACTCAACATATCCAAAACTGACTCTCCTCTTGTTCAAACCAGCTATTCATTTCTATAAATAGTGCCACCATTCTTCTGGTCTCCTAGATCTAAAAAGCTTTTATTAAATCTTTGATCTGTTCCTCTCCTACAGTACAATCAACCCCAGATGGTTCTTTCTCTAAAACCTCACAGGCTCATCCTCTCTATTCCATTCCCACTAAAACAATACAAGCCAGGGCCCTATCACCTCATTCCTATGACTGAAAAATTATTGGGAATTACTGGGAATGTGACTGGGAAATCAACACTGATTTTTCCCTCTGGGACCTCTTTAAGTAGAATCATAAAAGAAATCTTAAATAAAAAATAATTATGAAGGAATCTTAAAGTGCATCTAATCTAACCTCATTAATCACTGTATTAAAAACAGTCACTCATCCTTTCTCACTAGAACTACTTTAAAACCTTCCTAAATAGTTTCCCTGATTCTCCCCCTTTCCAGTCTATCTCCCACAGAGCTGCTGAAATAATTTGCCAAAAAAAATTTCAGATGTTTCCTGTTGCCTCAAGAATAACACACAAAATTCTGAGCCTAGCACTTTGAGCACTATACAGTATTTTCCAGATTTATTCATATTATTCCCCTTCACACATTCTACATTCTAGCCAAACTGGGATATTTCATTGTTCCTCAAATACAGCATTTAAATTCCTGTCTCCATGCATCTATACAACTCTCACTCACCTTTTAAGTGCTCTTACTTGACAGTACACTTCATCCCTGGCCAGATGCCTATATTGTTTATATTTTAAACTGTGCTCTAGACACCCAAATCTTTTGTGAATTCCTTGCCTTGAATTGGCAACAGTGATGAAATGCCAAATAACACTTCAACCTCAATTTCCTAATTTATAGAAAGAGGGATTGCCTTATATGATTTATAAGATCCCTTCTCCTCTTAGTCTAAAATTCTTACTCAGATCCCATAAAATATATATTCATGCAAAAGCACTAATGGCTTTATCAAAGTCAAGTCACACTGCCCAGAGACTTTAAATTTTAAGTCCCCTTAAAGATAGGGGGCTATATAATTTCTTTTGAGTACAATGTACTGAATACAATTCTCTCAGTTGGTAGTAAATATTTATTGACGAAAGTGAACCAATAGTATAGAAAAATAGAAGTTTCTAAAGAATTAATTTGTTATTGTCTCTATGAAAGTACTATACAGGTAAAAGCACATTTGACTTATATTTACAAAATTAATATCTTGGGAGTTTTTTGTGTTTACATTAATCCAAAATATTTCTCTGGACTGGAACTGGGAAAAGTTGTTAAGGAGCAAAGTGACACAGTAGGTAGAGCCCCAATCAGGGAATCAGAAAGTTCTGAGTTCTAATCCAACCTCAGCTAAACCACATGTCCTTAATCAAGTTCACCTAGAGCTTTTTTTTAATCTCAGTTTGCTCAACTGTAAAATAAGAGTTATTAAAAGTACCTACTTACCTGGGTTGTTCTAAAGATCAAGTGAAAAATAATGGTTGTCCTTCATTCTCAAAGAAGATCATGACATCGGGGAGGTGATGCCCTGACAAGCATATGAATTGGATTTGAGTGAGGGTGCAAAGTCACCAGTCTCACTTTCTCTTCCAGAGTCATCTGGGTCCAATGACCAGATAGGAATCAAGATGAATGGAGATGGCCCTAGATGCGAGACAATCAGGGTTAAGTGACTTGTCCAAGGTCACACAGCTAGTAAATGTCTGGGGTTGGATTTGAACTTCCATCCTCCTGACTCCAAGACCAGTGCTCTATCCACTGCATATCTAGCTGCTCCCAAGTGAAAAAAAAATTGCAAAGTGATCAGCAGAGTGTCTGGTACATAGAAAGTACTATACAAATGTTATCTATGATTATAAATATTTGATTGAAGTCTTGCAAATTTAGTCCCTAATACTTAAAACAGAAAAAGGAAAGTGTTGCCAGGTATATGCAAAATAGCTAGAGTAGAGAATAACTACAATGTAAAAGAACAATAGAAAAACCTACAATTTTATAAGACAAAAATGAAAAAAAGGAGACAATAATAAAAGCTCATAGATTTGGGCATCTATACATAAGACTCATATGACAAAGAAAATAAAGAAGTGATTCTAATACAAAGATGCAAATTTGACCTCATAAACTTGCTGAGATTTGGATTATATTAATGAATGATAACTCTAGAAGGAAATGCCTATCTAAATACAAAAGAAATAGGATGATTTAAAGGGAAAAGAGGGTAAAAGAGCAGAAGAGCATTTTTTTTTGGTTCAGATATGATTTCATACCTTTAGGGAACTCTTAATGTCAAAACTCTCTCCACCAATGTACAGTGGCAATTCATCTTTAACTTATAATGGAAAATTTTATTCAACATGTAATTCTTACAAATAAGAAAATGCCAGTTGCTGGATAAAAATTATTGCCATACAAGAATCCATTCCACCTTGAAATCTGTGGTAGAGAGAGAATAAAGCTGAGAATAGGCTGATAGGTATCCTATACTTTAAGGAGAATAGATTTCAAAGAAAGAAAAAAAAATCAAAGGAAGAAAAAGAATTTTTGAGAATACAGAGATAGAATAGTAGGATTCATAAACTAAAATTCTATAAGAAAAGTCAGTGGAGGAAGGATAGAAAGCAGTTAAAAATGAAATTCGAAAGACACAAAGAAAAAACTGCCAATGAGAAAGAAAAAGAAAAATTATATATATATATATATATACATATATATACATACACACATACATACATAAGAACCTTTCACTAACAAATTAAATTTCCAAAAGACATATACAAAAAAAGATGCAAGGGCAAGGAAGTGAGTATGAATACTAACACTATTACATAGTTCTGCGAAAACAGTCAAGAATGTTAAAGCTAAAAATAAGCTGAGTCTAGTGAAAAAAAAAGATAAGGATAACAAAAATGTTTTTTAAGTAATGTTGAGAAATATTGGTGGATATAGCCAAGGAATTTTTCAGCAAGTAGCCAGTGAAGAAATCTGATCAACCCAAGCACTTGGGAATCTTTGCTGAATTTTCTTTCTAAGCTATTGCTAAGTACAAAAGGAAGACTTCCTTTTGTTAACTGCTGAATAACCAAGAAGTGTCAGGTCTAGTCCAATACCAAACCACAAAAGGTTCATGAAAAGGCAATGGCCTGAGTCAGACCTACCCCCTTAAACCAGCTAACTATACTTATTAGTGGGACCAATTCTCAGAAAAAAAACAAATATACAGTTCTAAGAGACAGTGGAAAGGTACCAGAAAAGGGGAGGATGTGTACTGTCTATAAACTTTTTTTTTTTTAGTTTTTGCAAGGTAAGGGGGTTAAGTGGCTTGCCCAAGGCCACATGGCTAGGTAATATTAAGTGTCTGAGGCCGGATTTGAACTCAAGTACTCCTGACTCCAAGGCCAGTGCTCTATCCACTGCGCCACCTAGCCGCCCCTGTCTATAAACTTTTAACTTAGCTGCTGATACTCTATATTGTAGGATCCTTGTCCAATGAGTAAATAATGTTTGTTCTTCATAGGTTAAGAAGATCATGACAACACATGAATTGGATTTGAGTGAGGGGTGCTGTACTAAGTCAGTCTCATTTTCTCCTCCAGAACCATCTAAGTTTCAGTGGCCAGATATGAATCAGGACAATGGGAGATGGCTCTGGATACAAGGCAATTAGGGTTAAGTGACTTACCCAGGGTCACATAGCTAGTTAATGTCAAATGTCTGAGGTCGAATTCAATCTCCTGTCCTCCAGACTCCAAGAATAGTGTTCTATCCACTGCACCACCTAACTGCCCTCAAATGATTAAATATAGTAAAACTGAATCATGTCACTGGACATATTAGAGGAAAAGTATCATATAAATATTGACAATCTCTACAAATGAAAACAGAAGTGACAACTATATGAAAGGAAATCCAAGCAAAAGAACTGGTATAAGTGGTTGAACTGAATGTTCAAGGTCAAGAAGAAATATCATTTCATGATTATTAAGTCATCTCATATTATAGTGTTCTCAACATAAGATGAACTCATTTTCCTGATGGACTTTTTTTTTGCATGTACTTATTATGAAAATATGAGATGACCAAATATCTCATAAAATAAGCTGCCACAACAAGGAAACCAAAATAGGCTTTAACATTTTAATCAGCACACCCTTGATTTATTTGCCTAGTAGAGACAAATTCCAGTTGAGATCATAATCTTTTGTAAAATTTTATAAAAAGAAGTTAATGAGTGACTAATGAATGGATTTTTAAAAAGCACTTATGTAGGTAGTTTTGATTTGATACTATTATGAAGAATAGACTAGATTCTGCTAAACATATATTTAACTGACTTCATTCCATGTTTCACATACATACATACATTCATTCATCACAGATAGATATTACTTATCTATGAAAATAGTATCAAATCAAAACTACCTTTGAAAAGCATATGACAATCATTGTTCTTTGGTTTTACTCACTGCTCTATTTCCCAGGTAGAATGTCTATATGCCCATCTTATCCTTTTTTTTTTGTATCGTCTCACCCAATTAGAATATAAGCTCCTTGAAGGTACAAATATGATTTCTTTTGTATATGTTGTATTTACTACATAAATGCTTTTTTGTACCAGGACAATTCAGCTCCAAGGAGAAGTTTCAAAGATGAGAGTTATAAATCAGGGTATAAGCAACTGTCCTCCAAAGACAGCTTAAGAGTACCTGTGTGGGGTGGCTAGGTGGCGCAGTGCATAGAGCACAAGCCCTGGAGTCAGGAGTACCTGAGTTCAAATCCAACCTCAGACACTTAATACTTACCTAGCTGTGTGACCTTGGGCAAGTCACTTAACCCCATTTGCCTTACAAGAACCTTAAACAAACAAAAAAAAGAGTACCTGTGGAAAAAACTTAACTTTCCTCAGCAAAGGTTTGACCCAACTGAAGTACAAAATTCTCCAAGTAGACTCCTCAAAAAATAAAAAGCCTTTGGGGCAATAACTTCAGTAACTTTTACCTCACCAACTGGCTGATGAGAACTGTGTAAGGCTACACCTGTGGGAGAAATCAAATCAGCATATGCTCAGGGAGTTTAGGGAAGAGCTGACTATGAGCATTTGCAGGAGAACCAGTCCCTAGTTTCAGTTCCTGGAAGAGAGAACTAAAATTTGAAGCCCCAACAGGGATTACAGTGATTGAGAGCAGCATGACCCCCATATAGCAAAACAATAGTACTAAGATTTCAGTTTGAGGCATCATCATCAACTTCTCAGGACTAGAACCTAATTATAATAAGACATCATTGTAGTTGTTGTTATCATCATCATCATCAATAAGCAAAACAGAAAATTAAGAAACTAATCCTAGATAGCTACTATGGGGAAAGAGAATATTTGGGTTCATACTCAGAAGTTAGTCCTCCTTCAAAGCAAAATGTCAAAAGGTCACAAACCCAAAAGAAGTTCTTAGAAGAGTTTTAAAAGGACTTTAAAAGTTAATTAATAGAGATTAAGGGGAAAACAATTTTTTTTACAAAGAAAGAATTAAAGAAAATCAAGAAAATTACCAAAAAAAAATCAACCAATTGGAAAGAGATTCAAAATGTGATGGAAGAAAATAATTCCTTAAAAAAAAACTAGAAACAGACAAGGGGAAGCTAATGAAGTTATAAGACACCAAGATTTAATAAAACAAAATCCAAAGAAAAAATATAAAATCTCATTAGAAAAACAACTGATCTAGAGAACTGATCAAGGAGAAACAAAATAAGAATTATTGAACTGAAAGTTGTGATTTTTTTAAAAAGTCTAGATACAATATTATAAGAAATCATTAAGGAAAATTGCTCTGAAGTCCTAAGAAGGGGCAAAATAGAAATAGAAAAATTTCATAGATCATCTCCTGAAAGAGAAAACTCACAGGAAGATCATAGTTGAGTTTTGAACCTCAAGGGGAAAATATTACAAGCAATAAGAAAAACAATTCAACTACTGGGAAGCAATAGTCAAGATAACACAATATCTAGCAACTTCTACATAAAAAAAAAAACCCTAAAAGCTTAGAACATTACATTTCATAAAACAAAGAAGAGTTTGCAGCCAAGAATAACTTAACCAACCAAGCTTAAGTATAATTCTGATTGAAAAAAATAGACATTTAATAAAGTGAAAGGACTTTCAGGAAGAAAAGAACAGAAAGGTAAGGGGAGGGATTCTTAAGACAAGGATTCTTAAGAAGGGTTCAGATTAGGGAGGTTGTGGTTAGAAATAAATCATGTAAGGGAAGGATAAGAGAGTGAGGATAATAGGGAGGAAAAAAACAGGATAAAAGTAAATACACAACTAGTAATTATAACTTTGAAACACAAAAAATCCAAATGAGTAGCAAAATGTATTGAAAAACAGAATCTGACAATGTTATTTACAAGAAACTCATCTAAAAATAAGAGATACATACAAAGTTAAAATAAAGAGCTTAAGTGGAATTTATTATGCCTCAGCTGAGGTTTAAAAAAGCCAGGATAGCATTCATAATTTCAAAATTAAAGCTAAACTAGCATTAATTAAAAGATATAAATGGGGATATTACATGATAAAAGGGATCACAGACAATGAACAAAATCAAATACCAATATCAGCACCAAATGCTATAATATTTAAATTTTTAAAAGAAAAGTTATATGAATTACTGGTAGAAAAAGACAGTAATACTATAAAAGTGGTAAATTTTAAAATTTTTTAAATTTTCACTTTTCATTCAATAAGAAAAATGTTAAGGAAGTAAGCAGAAACTTAAATTAGCTAGGTATATGTCAAGAGAACTGTATAGGAATAGAAAGGAACAGATTTTTTTTTATCACAGTACATGATGCTTTCATAAAAACTGACATTATATTTGGGCATAAAAACTTTATAGGTAAATGCAAAAAAGCAGAAAATCAAAAGGATTATTTTCAAATCATAAGACAAAATTATATTCAATAAGGGGAGGAAAGGGAAGAAGAAAGGGGAGGAAGGAGAGGAAAAGAGGAGTTGCAATAGTCCAACTTGCCAGCAGTGAGGCCACTCCTACTACTCACAGAGATAGTTGTTTCTTCTTCTGTCTTGAAGAAGACTGTGAGATCAGGGATGCAATAGCATACCATGAAAGTGAACTACATTTAAGTAAGGGGGGGGGGGGGGAATAAGGGGCTTCCCAAAGTCACCAGACTCATTTTTATCCTCTGGAGTCATTTGGGTCCAGTGGTCAGATATGGATATACAGATGCAGTGAGAAATCTTGGCTTTTTAAAGCTAAGGTCTTGAGGGCAACTAGGTGGCACAATGAATAGAGCATCAGCCCTGGAGTCAGGAGGACCTGAGTTCGGGTCCAACCTCAGACACTTAGTAATTGCCCACCTGTGTGACCTTGGGCAGGTCACTTGGCCCCACTGCCTTTCAAAAATATAAAATAAAATAAAGTTAAGGTCTTTCCCAAGTTACAGTCTTGACTGAGGCAACTACCCTTTCAGTGATTAAGGAGAGAGATAAACCAAAGAGAGCAGGAATGACCACTTTTACTTAGAGGGAAAAAAAGAAAAGAAAAAGAAATAGAAAATGTTAAACTAGGAGGGCAAGACCCTCAGGCTCTGCTAGGCTGATAGAAAACATTATTACATCTAAAACATCTACTTAAACTACTTTTAGTCTTTAACCTCCCTATTTCAATTAAGTCATAGGTTCAGTGATGGAAATAAAGCAAAATATGTACACAAAGACAAAAATATAAATGCAAAGAATAGTAGCAATAAAAAGAATCAAATCTGATTGTAAAACTAAGGATTAATTGAGATGGTAAAAAGATATGTAAATTCACTTCCCTTTCTTTTTATAAGTGTAAAAGGAATATGCATGTGGAATACCACCTGTACTGACATTTGTTCATTTTTTTGTCTTAAAGGCTAACTTTCTGGGAAAGGTAAGGGATATGCTAAGAGTGAAGTTAAAAAAGATAATCAAAAAAAATTTTAAAGATCAAAAAGAAAGCATAAGCATATTTACTAAAATAGGTTCTTAAGGGAGCTTAAGAAAGTCTTTTGTCAGGGCAACAAAAATATGCATACCCTTTGAACCAGCAATACATCTACTGGGTCTATACCCTGAAGAGATCATGACAAAAGGTAAAAGCATCACTTGTATTCATAGCAGCTCTGTTTGTGGTAGTAAAGAATTAGAAATCGAGGGGGTGTTCATCAATTGGGGAACAAATTGTGGTATATGTATGTTATGGAACAATATTGTTCTATTATAAACCAGAAGGGACTGGATTTCAGAGAAGCCTGAAAAGACTTGCATGAACTGATACTGAGGGAGATGAGCAGAACCAGTAGAACTTTGTACACCCTAATGGCAAGATGGGAGTCATGATCAACCTTAATGGACTTGCTCATTCCATCAGTGCAATAATCAGGGACAATGCAAAGGAGAATACACCTGTATCCAGAGAAAGAATTGTGGAGTTTAAACAAAGACCAAAGATTATTACCTTCAGTTTAAAAAAAAAATTTCTTATGTACTACATAATTTTGCTATCTCTGATATTTTATTTCTTCCTCAAGGATATGCTTTTTCTCTCAATACATTCAATTTTGATCAATGCATAGCAAGGAAACCATGTAAAGATTATCAGATTGCCTTCTGTGGGGGGAGGGGGGGAAAGAAAATTGTAAAAATTCAAAACCTTACAAAAAATAAGTAGAAACTACTACTGTATATAATTGGAAAACAAATAAAATATTTATATTTTTTTAAAAAGAAAGTCTTTTGTCCCACACAAATGCCGATGGGTTAAGTTCAAGATAAAACTAGCAATACCTTAATTAAGCAAATTTTCACTTGGATTGAGAATGTAGAAGGGTAAAGTCAAATTTACACACACACACACACACACACACACAAACAAGTCTGCCCCTATTCATAGTTCCCCTATTCTACTCACTCTCTTTCCTTTAAAGTGGGAGGGTATACTAAAGGTAAACTTTAATAATTATGCAAAGTAGGCTTGTATAGGGGGAATATGAGGATGGGCATTTATGTATGTTAAGGTTATTAGAGCTAACAAATATTAATAATTACTTTAAAAAGATGTAACCTAAAGTTTGAAAGGAAAAACTGTTGGGTTTTAAAACAAATACTAATTACAAATACTACTATCAATCAGGATTGCCAATACATACACTTTTCACAGAGAGAGGCTTCTCATTGTAATGTCTCAATTTAATGATACTATTTCAAGTTTAAATTGTCTACAACACTTAACAAAGATGAAGATGTGCTGTAACTTGAGTTAGTAATTTTTTAGGAAATGGAATAAAATTAAGAGTTAACAGGAAAATAAAAATTAAGAGCTTATACAATTTCAAAAAATGGTAGAAGTATTTGATAATACTAGAATGAATTAAATAATGCTTATTGACTGTAATGTGAAGAATTACCTAAATTTTCCTACTGAAAAAATTAACAGTAACTAACAATCCCTTCCCCTCCCTCAAAAAAAAACAACTCAGAGTCACTAGAATTAGAACTCATATTTTCTTCTTGTTTCACCAGGTCATACTATTATTTTAATTAGTAGCTTATCTATGTTGATATTTTTATTTATTACTAAATTAATTAAATGTTTAAAAAGTTATTAAATATTATTTAGTTAGCATTTTATCTATTTCGATTTGCTATCAAGTTTTTGATATTTGTTCAGTTCTTTTTCAGTCATAACTTCATTTGGAGTTTGTTTTTGGCAAAGATACTGGAGTGGATTGCCATTTCCTTCTTCAGCTCCTTTTTATAGCTAAAGGAACTGAGGCAAAAAAGATTTAAGTGACTTGCCCAGGGTCACAAAGCTAGTAAGGGGTCTGAGGCAAACTATAACTTCTGGAAGATCTGACTCCAAGCCAGGCTACTTAGCCACCTAGGGGCCCCAATAAATTTAGAAACTTACAGAATAAATTCACTACATAAATGCTAAATGTTATCTAAAATATTTTCAAATAGTTTAGTAAATTAGGTTCACTATTGCACAGGTATCATTTTACTTTCATAGTACTGTTGCTGAGCAGCTGGAAGTTTTTTCTCATCAAAAGTATTACTCTTAATGATTCTTTGTGTTTCATAAGTTTCAAGTGTCAGAAGCACAGAAAAGAAATTAAGAGGTCAACGTTTAAACCACTTTACCTCATCACATCAACTTGTCAGATTTTCCACTTCCAAAGGAAAACTAATGTTGAAGGGAGAGTTGGCGAGTGGCAAATTCTATTGACATTCATTCTCCGAAATACTTTGTATCTTAAAACTTGCACACCAAAGGGATACAGCTTCAAAAATCGATTCTTTCAGTTTATACATAGTAACTTTACAGTTTTTTAATGGAAGGCCGCTTTCAATAGTCGCCAATTTCATACCACCACAAAACCGAGCGCCTCATAGCTACAAAGTGAAGTATAGCAAGAACTTCCATTCCACAAGTACAAAACAAAACCGAAAAAAAGACCAACATTAACTTCAACATATGAAAGACCTCAGTACTTTCGGTAGCCTCATTTTGATTTTTAAAGTAAAAAATAAAATAAAATAAATCACCATCAATTGGTTCCAAAAATCTCTTTCATTTTTAAACTTTACAAATAGGTTTCAGATACTAATACAAGCCATGTGCTTAGTTACTTAAAACCATAATGATCTTGGTACAAGTGCAAGTCGTGGCAGGACTTCTTGTCCTGCCCCTAAGCTACCTGCCTCCAGAGTAGACAAAGTGCAACAATATGGATTCTGGAAAACGATCATTATCAAAAAAAAATCCAGAAACGATTAAGTCGCTGATCTTTGTGGGGGGCAAAACACAAGAGCAGCCGTAGAAAAGGCGGCCATCACCTCAGTGAGGTGAACAGATAAGGAAGTCTGTTCCCTTTCCAGGTAACTCAGGTACAGTTTGGAACCCCTCCCAGACATTCCTTTCACTGGGCTTCCTCGGAGGAGAATTTTGGCCTCGGTCTCCATGGGCTTCAGGTAAAGGGGAAAGTTCCCAACAGCTGGGTCGCTCCTCCATCACAGACAGACGGGCAGACACGGACGGACACACACACACACACACACACCACAAACACTCGGGCCTCCCCGGTGCTTCCCGCGCCCTCCTCCTTCCGTACCTGCTGGATGGCGCCCTCCCGGCGGAGGTTCTTGGGGTGGTCGAAGTGGCCTCGGTCCAGCATCAGGTAGAGGGAGAAGATGACCACGCAAAAGATCGCGCTGCCGAACACGGTGAACTGGCGGCTCAACTTCATTTTCCAAGGAAAGAGCCGCCGAGGCTGCGAGCCGCCGGATCCCGCTCCTGTCTCCCCCCCGGCACGGCGCCGAGAAATGGAAGGGCTTCGGCGAGGCGCGGGGGAGCCGGGGCAGCCGCTCCGGAGGCAGCTCCTCCACGTCCCCAGCCCCGGCCGCCAGGGATCAAGGATCAAGGTCCCCCGCCTTTGGCGCAAATCCCGCTCTCCGCTTCTCAGTCAACTTCCCTCCGAGGTCGAGCGGGGCTGGGGCGGCCGCGGGGCTGGGGCGGCCGCGGGGCTGGGGCGGCCGCGGGGCTGGGGCGGCCGCGGGGCTGGGGCGGCCGCGGGGCTGGGGCGGCCGCGGGGCTGGGGCGGCCGCGGGGCTGGGGCGGCCGCGGGGCTGGGGCGGCCGCGGGGCTGGGGCGGCCGGGCCGCACGCAGGACGGAGCGGGGCGAGGGAAGGCAAGGAGCTGCCTGGGGCCGGGCGTCCCGCTCCGGGGCCCGTCCCGGTCGGGAGGAAAAGTTTTCTGGGCCCGGGCCCGGTCGGACGGAGGGGGAGCGGTTCCCCGCTGCCCCCGGGGGCGGAGCCACGCCGCCGAGAGGCCCGGGAGGTGAGGAAGGCGACCCGCAACTTCAGCCGGGGCCCCGCAGCCCGGAGGACCCGGCCGCGCCCGCCCCGCTTCCTGCCCCGAGCGGGCTTTGGCGGGAGGTGGAGCCTGCCGCCTCCCACCAGGGCGGCGTGCGGAGCCGACCCGAGCGGGACCCTCCCGGGAGCCGGCTCCCCGCCGCCGCCGCCCCCTGCTCCCCGCGGAGTGGAGAGCCGGAGAGGGGCGGGCGGCCCCGCCGGGACAGGGAGCCGGGGGGAGGAGGAGGAGGGCGGCTAGGCGGAGGGGGAGAAGGAGGGGGTCCCGGCGTGACCCTCCCGCGGAGCCTGGGCCGAGGCAAGCCGCCCCCGCGCAGCCCCAAGGCGCGAAAGCTCGGCGGCGGCCGCGAGGATGGGCGGCGGCGGGTCCGGCAGAGGCGGTCCGGCAGAGGCGGTCCGGCAGAGGCGGTCCGGCAGAGGCAGCCCAGGCAGAGGCGGTCCGGCAGAGGCGGTCCGGCAGAGCCAGCCCAGGCAGAGCCAGCCCAGGCAGAGGCGGTCCGGCAGAGGCAGCCCAGGCAGAGGCGGTCCGGCAGAGCCAGCCCAGGCAGAGCCAGCCCAGGCAGCGCCGGCGGCTGAAGAGCTGAGCAGCGCGGCCCGCCCCCTTCCCCTACGCACAGGGAAGAAATGGGAAAGGACCCCGCCCCGCCGAGACCAATCAGAGTCCGCCGCGGGCCGGAGGCGCTGCCTCCCCTCCCCCCACCCCCAGGCCGGCTGCCCTCCCCCTCCCCCCCACCTCGGGGCCCCGAGCGGGGCACCGGCTTTCGGGGCGACTTCTGACGGCCCTTGAGATGGAAGAAGGAGACGTAGCGGAAGGCTCTTGCGAGATGCCCTTGCCGCAGCTGTGGCGGCGGGCGCCGCTTGACTTCCCTCCCCGGGTTTCTGACCTTGGTTTTCCTGGCCTGCTTGCTCATTGGAAGGGAACTCGCTGATGAGGGTGGATGGTGAGAGGAGGGAAGCCTCTGAAGCTTCCTTCTGTGGAGATTCATTGATCTTTTCTCCTAGGTAAGCCTTGCCACCCCTAAGCACTCAGTTGGCTAGCGGCTACAAGGGGAAAGGGGGCTTTGAGCTCACCGAAATCTGCCCCCCACCACCACCGCCTCCAACCTACACACTCACACCTGCTACACGTTTTTAGAAAACATGCTCCACCGCTCGAACAGAGCCCAACTGCACGTGCAGCTTCTTAAAGATGCACGATGGGAAGGCTACTAGGAACATCCTTCTATGAATTTGAAAAATACAGTTTGGGGGGTTGGTCTATACAGAATTGCATTTCTCATTGCCGGCCCTCTAGCAGAATCAGGATTAAACATTACAGCCTTACAAAAATTAATTCACATAGTAAGGACCCAATCCCAAAGGGATATCCTTGATTAAAAACCAAAAAAAAAGTGCTTAGGTTGCCCTTGCAATTATCTACAGTGCTGTTCACATTACTTTCCTCTTATATGACAAAAGTGATCTAAAATATAATTCAAATATTTTTTAAAAATAATGTATCTGAAACAATGCCCAGTATCTTTCACTTTTTTTTGACCAACCCTATGATTTCATTGTTGAAAGAACTTCTCGTGAAAAGTGACTTACCCATGGTAAGAGGCAGTTCTTGAGGCTGATCTTCTATCCACTGTGCTATGCAGCTTTTCAGAATTTAGTTATTCCAAACTCATTAATCACCATCAAAAATGCAAGGAAATAAGTACCAAGGACAGTGAGCTTAGATGGTCAATCTATTAAGACATAATTGAGTTAAGTCAAGCCTATCAAACAAAGAGATTTTTCCAAGATGGTGAAGACCAGAATATTTGAAGATATTAGGAAAGTAGCTAAACAAGAGGGAGAAATTGATGATGATTCTGGTGACAATATAAATGAATGAGCAAATTCTATTAGAAACTAACCATGAAAGAAAAGAGAGAAACATGTCACGCAAGGATATCATTGTGTGTGGAAGCTCCCCCAAAATTTCTGCATCTATTTCAGTGAAGTAGATGAGGTCATCTGCTAAGAATAGTGGTGGATTTAAAGACATGAAAACAGATAATTTATAATTATTGGGGGCAGGGTAGAATTTACAGTACTAGCAGGTAGATGATGTAATCTGGGGGTAGGAAGATTCATTTTCCTGAATTCATATTTGGCCTCAGAACTGTGTGACCTTGAGCAAGTCACTTAACCCCATTGCCTTAAATAAAATTAAGAAAAAAAGCAAATTTGGCCTCAGACACTAGTAGCATGATCCAGGGCAAGTCCTTTGACCCTTCTTGTCTTAGTTCCCCCCCCCCTAAAATGAGGTGGAAAAGAAAGTGGCAAATTTCTCCAGTATCTTTGCCAAAAAAATCTTCAAATAGGAACAGGAAGAGTCAGATGCAAATGAACCAAAACAAATATAATACTAGGTAATCAAAAAGAATAAAAGAACTGACAAATAGCATTTTATAGCAGATCATAAAACTCTGATGTTTCCTATCATGGACTTTCATAGACCTTGTGACAAACTGGGCTAAACAAAGTCAGAGTTCACTAGAAGGTAGACTGCCAAGTGATTTTTTTTTAAATCACAACTCATGAAGAAAAAACCTGATAGATTTAGAGAAAGGAAAGACAGGGTATTGAATCATACCTCCATCTCATGACCACATCATTTAATTTTTCTAATTGTCAGTTTCCTCATTTATAAAATAAATTTAAAATATATGTAATGCCTACCACGTGGCATGATGAGAATCAAGATTTTTATATAGAAAACATATATATATAGAGAGAGAGAGAATATATATGTGTATATATATATATGTGTATATATATATACTATATGAAATGTATGTGTATATATATATATATATATATATATATATGTGGGTATGTATGTGTGTGTACACACACACACACACACACAAATTCTGTATTTTAAAATTCTACCCTTTACTGCTATGTCATCTCCCTCAGCACCTGCAGCCTCCTAGCCCTGGAACATTCAGCCACCTCTGTGACAGGCTAACCCTGGAATAACCCTCCCCATGGCTCATCCCTCCTCCCATTGGTGAGTTTCCCCTGAAGCCCCCATTTCAAAAAGAGGCCAAGTCTGACCTGCCTTTATCTCCCCTTCCTCCCTCTCAATCCCCCCCAACCCCCACCCAACCAAACATACATCAAATCAGGACCAAAAATCACCAATCCCATAACTCCTTTTTGTCTCTTTTTTGTGTGTCCCTCCCTACTGCTCCTTGAGGACAGAAACTGTCTTTCCTCTGGCTTGTAATTGTATCCCTAGTTCCTGGCACAAATCAGGCACTTAAAAAGTACTCATTGCCTTCCTTATGCCTTCATTTTAGAAGTCAGACTTTAAACAAGAGACTCTGACACAAAATTCTTAATTGACTAAAATGCAACACTGACTAAAATACAACAGCCAATCTCAATGATTCAAATACCCTACCAGTTTGGGGAGAACAGCCTTTGAGCTCAGTTTACTTGGCTGCCTTTTGTTTGACACTTAAACACTACCTCATTCAAATGCTTGAAGTTAATAAAGCATAAGGAATGCAAGATGTTTAGTAAATGTTCATGGTTTAAAGTAAATTAGGAAAGCAGAAATTTCCTTTTTACTTATAATTCAATCTGCTATTGAACACCGCTGTAACTTAGAATTTTTTTTGTATATTTCAGGAGCCCTTTCTTCTCAATGAATGACTTCTTTTTGAAATTAATGTTACAGTATCAGCCTGTACTGGTTATGTAAATCTGAAAAATTTAAAGAGAACAGAGGGAAAGTCAGAATAAAAGATTGAATTAAAAATTAAAGCAGTGTGTAAAGGTGCAAAGAGTATTGCTTACATTTTATATCTATATACTTAATATTTATGCCCTTGCAAAGAATTTTGATCAAAAGAATGATATATTTGTCATGAGAAACCTTAAATCTTAAATTAGATTCCTTTTGCCCTTTCATAAGATATTTTGTCCTTGACAATGACTATGAGATGCTATATTAGAAACAGCATGATGAAGACATTTTCTTTTGATGCTTCTTTCTTAGAAAGTGATATAATTTATTTTTTTGTTTATTTTCTTTGAATTTTTTTTCCCCTAATACATTCTAATTACCCTTAAATGTATTTGCTTTCACAGTCTGGTTTTGTATTTTTGATGCTGTTGCCTTGATGTGTTTTCTATCAGTTGAAATTTACAGGCACATTTACCTACTTTACAGGAACAATGAGCCACAAGGCTTTCCTAAAGAGAAGCTTCTACAGGTGTCTGAGACCTTTAGATGTTTTTCAATCTTAATTGAACCCATATAACTAAGATAAAAGAGTCTCTCTCTCTCTCTCTCTCTCTCTCTCTCTCTCTCTCTCTCTCTCTCTCTCTCTCTCTCTCTCTCTCTCTCTCCTTTCTTTTTGCTTGTTGTCTTGGATTTACCTAATGTTTAGATATCCTTGTTTGGCAACTCATCTAGTAGCTAGCAAGATATATCTGTTATAATTTCACTAAAGGAGATGTTGGACAAAAAACCAATATTTTTGCATTTCTGTCCATATATCAAGTAGAGCATGGATAATTTTTTTTCCTAGTATGAGCCTTAAACCCATAAGGAAAATATAATTTCAGTACAGCATCAAATAAAAGAAATAGTTTCATTTCATTTGGTTTTTGCAAGGAGAAAAATTTTAAATGTTTAACTCACCTATTTCATTGTATAACAGCTGAATTGATATGATCAGCAAGAAAAACAAAATCAAATATCCCTTTAACAATTTTGTAAAAAAGCTTAAACTGGAGAATAAATTATGAAATAAACAGTTTTTTTTTTTTTGGGGGGGGTTCTGTTTTTATTTTGTTTTGTTTGTGTTAACTTAAAAATAGATTAGAGGAGTTTCCCAGAGGCACTAGAATAACCAAATACCTCTGTATTTACTTTCACAGTAAGTAACACTTCCTATCCCTTAGGGAATAAATTTTCTAAAGTAAATAGGTTTTGTTGCATTTATAAACTTATCTGATAATAAATTTAGACAAATTAACAACCCATAGACCTCTTTGCTAAAATATTTTGAGACTGGAATGGGATATCTTTTCTCTAGATGCAGTTTATCTATTATCTTATAACTGTTCAACTAAGTGCAAGCAAAAAATATTTTCCCCTCATTCTTTCTTACAATGTCTAGTTGACAGTTTTATATAGTAACACTCAGTGGAGATATTTCCTGAGTAAGAAAAATTATGAAGAACCTCAAATAATATATTTCTTTCCTTAGTGAAATATCAACTATCCTTGCCAAGTAGAGGCATGGTAGGTAACAGCAGTGGCTTAGGGTATGAATACACTTGAAAATCTTTTGAGATAAGAATATCTCAACTGTATCTGTGACTTCTCTGGTAAAATAGAACTCCTATGTAATGAAATTCTCTATTCCAAGTATTCTTAATCTGAGGTCAATGAACTTTTTCATAACTAATATATTTAAGATTTTTAAATAATCCTATGGATTTTGGTTTTGTATTTAAAAACATTGCTTTGAGGAGAAATCCATAGGTTTCTTCAAATAGTCAAAGGGTTTCATGATACCTGCCTTGCAATTTACAATCTGAGTTGCCTGGCTTATTGTTTTGTTACTTGCCCAGAGTTACATAGTATGTGTTAGAGAAGAGAAAATATTGCAAAATATTTTTATCCTCAGTGCTTAGTAATGAGCTTTGCACGTAGTAAATGTCTTACCAATTTATTCATAACATCAACAGACTAATCACACACACACACACACACAAACACAAAAAATAACTAAAAAACAGTTGAGGGGGAAAATAAGAGATAATTTGATTTGAGATCCAGATAACATCACCCCCCAAAACTTTAATAAGTAAAACTCAAAAGAGAAGCACAAAGCAGATCTTACAGTATTTCAATAACATTCTATTCAAATCAACATTTTCATTCACCAGGTCTCAGTACTTTTGTAGTGTGGTATCCTTGATGAAACTATGAGAAGCAGATTTTCAACATGATTTCCTTCAGTAATCACATGATTGAGAAGTGTAGCAAATATAAGAAGCCACTACTTTGATTTTTATCAAAATATTTGATTGGGAACAGCAAAATGAAGGCTTTCAGACACTCCTCTCACTCATACAATATCCCTCAACAGCTGTGACTAATGAGACAACTTCGAAAGGCACCAAAAAAAGGAGGGATATATGTTCAGCAAAGGCAACTATTAATGTAGTCTATTTGGGGGGGGCAAAGTCCAAAAAAAGAAAAAAATTGTACATACAGAGATCTTCTGTCTAGTCAAATCAACCATCATTTATTAAAGTATCTTAGTATGTGTCAGGCACCTTGCTAAAGCAATTTATCTTTTGCTATGTATAGATGAGGATTGTAGCAAACTGTACAATATTAGAGGGCCTTTTAAATTGGAACCTTGGCCATTCGGTATGATTCAGTCATAAGGATGATAATTGCATATTGCCAAAATTTAGATGAGCAAACTATTGAGTTCAATGTTATGTACACCTGTGGGAGGTACAGATGAGCCCAAAATTGATTAGAAGGTCAGGATAATATTTAGGAAAATGCAAAATTTTGGAGTTATAATAAAATTCTTAGCCTTTTTAGTTCAACCTCTCTCCAAAATGAATTCACACTGCCAAAGAGAAGAACCTCCAGAGGCAGAATGTTGCACTTTTGGACAATTCAAGATTTTTATGATTTTTTTCCTGACATCAAGCCTAGATTTGTATCTTTTTAATTCCCACCCTTTTCTCCCAATAATTCCCTTGATGCCAAACAGAATAAGGTCTAATTCCTCTCCTACAGGAAAACCTTTAAAATATTCATAGGCAGTTATTAATTTCCCAGTTTTTACTTTTCAAAACTAAATATCCCATATGACATGAATTCAAGGTACCTGACAATCTTGACTGCCCTCCTCTAGATGCTCCCTGTTCTTCCAAGAAATGAACCCAATAGAATAGATCACGTCATTCCTGGAACCTATATTCAATGCAGTCCCAAATTGTACTGGGTTTATGACTGCCCAAACTGTGAAGGTACTAATCCATATTGAGCTTGTAGTCTTTAAAACTCCAGATCTTTTTCAAACTGCTGTCTTACTACCAGTCCCCCATTCTCTACTTATGAAACTAAATTTTATGTGAAATGCAGGCTATACAAACAGAGTCCCCTGAGGAGAGTAGGGCAATTCTGTATATACACGTATATGTGTAAATGCACAAGTGTGAATATATAAAGGGAAAATGCATCCTCAAATTTGGGTGTGTTATTTTATGACTTCTTTCTTTACTATTCCATCTCAGTTAAAATCCCTTTGTAAAAAGTTAATTGTTATGAACTTGCTAATTGATATTCAAATAAGAAGGGGGAGGTAGTGTACCAGATGGGTACTTATGAGCCATTATATTAGAAACTGCAACCTTTCTGGTTACCCTTAGAACCCTGAAGAGAAGAGTAGTTAACTTCACTCTGGGAATCCCATTTATCCATGTGATTTGGGAGTTGAGAGAAGAAACCTAGAATGAGTGAGACCTTATATATTTAAAAAAAAAAAAACCTGTTCCACTTTGACTTTTTTCTATATAACCCAAGTAGTAATCTCTTAGTCAAACAAGGCAATTAAAATTCTAAGCACCCCGGTCCAATATGCCTCAGATAATAATAATAATAATTGAGAGTTACAAAAAACAGGAGATAAGATCAGATAATAATAGATGGAAAATTGAAACAGTTAATCAAGATATGTTAAGCCTATCTAATTTTTTACGGCATTTAAAAGCATTTTTTCATACTACTTTCAAAGCAATCTGACTCACTACTACTTATTCATTGTTGGATACTGACAGTGAAGTTAGTTTGCATCTTGTTTGCATACTATGTTCATAAGCTGCCAGATAGTCTTTCATTACCTTATAAGAATTACTTTGGGCTCTTTTATTTCCTAAGTTAAATGTTTGTTCCATAAATTTTTTTCTTAGGATAGGAACAAGATCTGTATTTTCATTGATATATACCAATAGGGAAATCCTATATGAGGAAACTCCCTCAGCCATTGCAGGTCAGTACCTTCTCTGCAATTGCCTTGAGAACTAAGAGATTAAATGACTTTCCCAGAGTTTCATAACTACTGTCAGCCAGAAGTGGGAACATACATATTCTTTTCTACCCTACTACAGTCTCATACAAAGATAATCATACCTCTGATCTTGCCATCACTCATAAATGTATCAACTCTGAAATCCCCTTATCTGATCATAATTTATTGACTTTTCACCTTCTCTACCTTCCCTTACAAATCTTATTCTTTATTCTGCATTATGACCTCTAAATCCCTAGACCCCACAATTCTTTTTTATTTATATTTATTTTATTTTTTTAAAATGATGTTTTTATACATTATTAAAATATTCTTGTTTAAGAGTAAACATGATACCCCCTCCCCCAAAAAATATAGACAACCCCACAATTCTTTACCAGACTACCTGCTATTCCCTCTTCTTTTCCCTATCTTGACCCCTTAGTGAACTAACTGAACTTTACACTGCCTTCCTCTCTTGAATTCTTAGCATCTTTATCATATCAATGATTACACCCTGCCAAAGCTTAGTCTACCTTTTGCCACTTTTGCTCCTATATCTGTACTGTTGAATGAAAATGTAGAAATTCATGCAACTGTTCTAAGTGGTTCCTCTCCAAATTTATATTATGTAACCTCAACTGGACCTTAAACACTGTATTTGCATGTTTGTAAGTATGGCATTTGTGATTATATTGGATTTACAACCTATAAGTTAAGTATTAATATTAGTTTGTGTCTATGGTTTCTTTCAACAGAAGGTAGTTTCCCTATTCCTTTTTATGTTTTGAATTTTATTTTAACTTTTTCTGATATCATGATTGCAATTCCTTTTTAAGCAAATATTTTTTCTTGCCCTTCATTTTTATTCTGTGTATGCTTTTTAGGGTGTATTTTTATGAGCAATATATTTTAAATTTTTCTTATTGTGCCTATCTCTCTTTTTGGTTTTATTGGATTATTTCATTCATTATATTAAAAGTTATGTTTCAGGTTCATATTATACTCCATTTGTTTCTAATATTTTTTTAATTAATGTTTTCCATTTTTCTCTACAAACAAAGCATAGAGGAAAACTAAAAAGAAGCAAGCACTTATTAAACTTATTGTGACAGGGACTGGTAGATACTTTATAAAAATCTCATTTGATCCTCACAATACCAGAAAGTAGGTGTTATTATTATCCCTATTTTACAAGATGAGAAAACTCAGACTGTGAGAAATTAAGTAACTTTTCTAGAGTTACACAGCTCATGTCTGAGGTTGTATTTGAACTCAAGTTTTCCTGGCTCTAAATCCAGTTCTCTATCTACTTCATAATCCATTTTCCTCAGCAACTCGGTGCTATGTTCAGGTATTTATTTTTACCAGGTCTCTTTTTCTCACCCTTCACCTCTTGTCCTACTTCCCCCTCCCAAATCCCAGCATTTGCCTATTTCCCTAGTTTTTCTTATTAATTCCTATTTCTTTCTTGTTTTTAATGGAGTTTTAGCAGCTAGGAGGCACAGTGGATAGAGTGCTGGGCCTAAAGTCAAGAAGACCCCTCTTCCTGAGTTGAAATCCAGCCTCATACACTTACCTTGGGCAAGACACTTAATACTTTTTGCCTCAATTTCCTCATCTGAAATATGAGATGGAGAAGGAATTGACAAACCACTCCAGAATCTTTGCCAAGAAAACCCCACTTGGGGTAATGAAGAGTCAGCTGCAATTGAAAATGACCAAACTTAAATATGAATGTCTTGTTATTTATATTCCCCACTCCCCCTTTTTTCTTTCAATTTATATAGAATCCCCTTCTTCTCCCTTTTAATTTTTTTTTGTTCTAGTATTTAAATTTTCATTTTCAGCAATTTTTTTTTTTTTGGCATTCACACTGATCTCATCTTTGTTAGCGGTCTTTATATAGCGCCTCCCAAGGTACCCCTGCTCCTGGATCTGGAGGAAGCTTCAAGAGGTGTGTAGCACCAGGGACAGGTGGGAGAGGGCAAGGAGGCCAAATTATATAGCCTGAAGGAACAAGCGCAAGAGCCCCTCCCCCAGTTTCCCCCAAGTGGGGCACTCAGCAATGAAGAGGCTGGGCCAGGTGGTGGTGTGTGGCCTGTCAGTGTCTGCCTCCCCATAAGAAACTAATACAAACCTGGGGAAATAAATAAAAATCCTAAGGGCCTGGAAAGATGCTGGGCTGCCTGTGTAGGAGAGGAGCTAGCTAGCTCTAAGGGGTAGCCAACCTATACCCTGGTGAGACACAAAGAAGTTAGAGGTACCTCTCCCACCCAGAGGGAATGCATGAGGTTAGGAGCTGCCTTCCCCTAGACTACAGCATATGGGGAAGGGAAATAGCCATGTCCTTGGCAAAAAGGAGAGGGCCCTTCTTTAGATTGTTTACTCCTTGATCCTCTATAATACCTGTTAGTCTCCCCCCAATCCATCCCATCCTAAATTGCTGTGGAATAGGGCACCTTCCTTTTCAATTTTCCTCCTTTAGGCCCCCTGCAGATTACAGTTTGGGACAAAAGGGTATCCCTGGGGTTATATATGCAGGAGGGTGCCTCCTAATTTCCACTTTCTTACTTTCTTAGTTCCTATACAAAGGAGATCGTTGTCCCAAACCCTCTGTCCCTCAGTCCCAGGCACCCTGAGGACAAGAGAGGTAGCTGTTTCTTACAAGCCTGGTCCCTGTTCCATCCCTTTTACCATCATATAGGGAGAAGCTTTCCCCCCAACTTCTCCATCCCTATCCTCCAGGCCTAGGACCACTGGAGAGGCCCCTAGTTCCCATCCCTATGCATCAGTCCCAGAGCCCAATTCCTGGGGGAATGGGTGCCCCAACCCTCTCCCTCTCCTCAGTCCCGGGGCCCATCATGAAGTCCCGGGGGCTGACGGGGGACTGGAGGGGTGGGTCCCCGAGGCCTAAAGAGGCGACATGCTCCCCAGCAGATGAGGAAAAACCAGTAGAGCTGTGGAGCAAGCAGCAGGGTGGCCCCCAGATTGACATGGGCTGGTATATTGAGGGGTACAGAGAGCAAGGGCAGGCCTGCATGCTGCCGGTAGGCCCAGTACAGGTAGGGGAACAGCAGCACTTGACAGCACAGGAAGCTCAGCAGCATCAAGGTACCATTCACTTTGTGCAGCAGGGTGTGTTGCTGCTTGTACTGGATGAGGATCTGGCCTAGGAAGACAAAAGGTGTGCTGACGTCCGCCATCAACATGCAGCCCAGAAAGAAGTCCTCCTTGCCTTGGCGCCACACCACTGATAGTGGAAAACAGACCAGCACCATGACTGCATGGTGCAGCACCTTGAGGAATGCCTTGTGCAGGTAGCCTCAGGTCACAGCCCAAGTGCCTCCTGGGGGGGCCAGCCCCTCCCTCATCCTTTCCATGACATTTGACCTGGTGCTTGTGCCAGTGACACAGGAACATGGCGTAGATGTCATAGATGAAGTAGGGCACTGCAAACTGAGTGTAAGCTGAGGATAGCCAATGCTTGTCATCAATGATATGTTTGCAGGAGGTGGAGACAATGTAGCCAGCTGTGGAGGCCATGATAGCTTGGACTGAGGACACTAGCCTGGCTGAGACAATGATGGCGTCGGCCTCCTCCCAGCGCAGCTGGGGCAGCCTCTGGAGTGTGTTCTTGGAAAGGAGGAAGAGTCCCGGGAACACAACCCCCCCAGCCACCATCGGGGACAGCATCATGGCTCAGGGATTTGGGGCAGGGAAGAATGAGTAGAGCAATAAGGACTGGGGAAGCTAAGGCCGGCGAGGAGTTAAGAGATGCTGAAGGAGATAGAGAAAGGGGGTTTGGTTAAGGGACAGAAGTAGAGATGAAGGGAGAGAAGAATTAAGAAAACAAAGAATATAGACAGGAAGGACACAAAGAGGATAGGATGGGGAGAGAGGAAATAGTAACAGGAGGGACAAGAGAAAAAAAAGAATAAAATGAAAATGGGGGAAAAAATAAAAGAAGGGAGAAATGGATAGGGACCTGAGAGGAAATAAGGAGAAATAAAGAGAGGGAGGAGAAGGAAAAATAGAAGGATGGAAAGAGATGAAGATAGAGAAGGAAGGGGTGATACTATGAGAGGAGAGAATGGGATATAGGGGACAGAGAAAGGGTGAGGGCGCAGATGGGAAAGGGACCCAGCAATTTTTTCTTAGGATTATTCTCCCTCATTCTTAATTATTTATCTTTGCTTTATATTTTTGACTTTTTTTCTTTTATTTATGTGTCTTTTAGGGGCAGCTAGGTGGTATAGTTGATAAAGCACTGACCTTGCAGTCAGGAGTACTTGGGTTCAAATCCAGTCTCAGATACTTAATAATTATACCTAGCTGTGTGGCCTTGGGCAAGCCACTTAACCCCATTTGCCTTGCAAACACCTAAAATAAATGTATGTGTCTTTTAATTATTTAGTACTTTTTTAATTCATCAAGGAACCAAAATTTTGATGTACCTATTCCAAGTTTCTTCATTAATAAGTTTTCTGTTATTGACTTGTAGATCTTGCCCCCAGCCGCTTTTTTTTTCTTGCTATGCCTCATTCTTAGAAATGCATTATCCTTGGTCATTAAGAGGATTTTGTTCCTTGGTTGTACCCACACACATACATAAACTCTGTGGTCCACTGAGATCTCCCTACTTTTTTTTTCCCTTGCATAAGACGCTCTATTGCCCCACTCCAAACATTTTCATTGTCTATCTCAAATGTCTGAAAAGCTCTCCCTACTCATTACCCATCTCCTTGCTTTCCTGGCTTTCTTCATTTCCCAGATAAGATCTTATCTTCTTTGAGAAGCTTTTCTAGACCTCCCCCCCCCCCACTAATTCCAGTGATTTCCCCTTTGATAATATCCAATATATACTTTATATATCTTGTTACATGTAACTGTGTGCAATGAGGTATGTATATATAGTTGATTGCATACTCTCTCCCACATTAGACTGTGAGTTCCTTGAGAGCAGGGACTGTCTTTTATTTTTCTGCATATACCCAGGACTTAGAACAGTGCTTTACTCATAGTAGGCATTTAATAAATATAAATATTGACTGACTGATAAAACATCTATAAGAAAAATCTCAAAGGAAAGCATAGCTTGTTCACAAGTCCAACCAAAATTCCTGGGACAGATGGCACAAGAGTTAAAAAAAATTATCTAAAATGATTTTTCAAAACCCAATAAGAGTCTAGAGGAAAAAAACAAATGCTAAAAAAGATTTTTGAAAGAGAATTAATAGCTTGGAACAAGGTTATATAAAACCTTACACAAGGAAAAAAGTACATGAAAGTTGAAATTCAAGAAACTTATAAATCCATGAGAGAATAAAAAATGTTAAAACAAAGTTAAAAGACAAAAAAGTAGAAAATATGTTATACAGAAACAACTGACCTTTAAGAGAGTTAATTTAAAAATCAGAGGACTTAAGTCCATGACTGTAAAAAGAACTGAATCATCATATTTCAAGAAATCATAAAAGAAAATTTCTCAGATCTCCTTAAAGCAGAGGGTTTTAAAGTAGTAAAAACAGGAGGTAACTTATAGATTCTTTCTAAGAGAACTTCCAAAATGAAAATATCTCTATCAAATCCAGAGGAATATCATAGTAAAAATACACAGCTTTCAGGGCAAAAAAAAAAAGACTACTAGTAGCCAAAAAGACAAAATTAAAGTTTTAAAGAACCACAGTCAGTATCACACAGGATTTAATAGCTACCAGTCAGTCCAAGAAGAGGAAAAATTGAAATACAATATTCCAGAATGCAAGGGTTATACATAAATAGCCAAAGATAATTTATTCAGAAAAAAAGTAAGCTTAATGGAACAATGGATTTCCAATAATTACTGATAAAAAGATCTGATTAGAAACTTTGAAATATAAACATAGGAGTTGAGAGAAGCATGAGAAAGTTAAGATGGTAGACCAATCAAAGATTTCAAATAAGGACAAACATGGGGAGATGATATATGTATCTCCTCAGCACTCTATCATCATCATGGGTCATAAGTGAACTTTAATTGAATGGTTATGGGTATAGTTCTGCTACATCTTAATGATCTTGAAGGGGAAGAGAGAGAAAGAATATGGAAAATTATTTTACATATTCAGGGCAAAGGTAAGATCTATAAGTCAGTAACAGAAATCCATAGAAGAGAAAAGCTATTCTAGTTATTTCAAAAGTTTTGGTTTCTTGATGAATTAAAAAAAAATAAAGAAGCACTAAATAATTAAAAGAGAGATGAATCAAAGGGAGGGATTTAACCTAAACAAAACACATTCTCATTTTAAAAAGATGGGGAACACAGAGAAGGAAAGTTTAAAAGACAATAGAATAGAGAGAAATAGACAATCACTGATCATATCTGTGAATATGAATGGAATAATTCACCCTTAAAATAGAAGAGGACAGAAAAATGAATTCAAAACCAGAGCCCAATAATATTTGTTTACAAGCAATATAATTGAAACAGAAAGATATATATAAAATTAAAACAAGACCCTGGAGCAGAATCTATATTTCCACTGAAGTTAAAAAAGAGATAGCAATCATCATCTCAGACAAAGCACAACAAAAATAGACTTAAAGAGAAAAAAACTATATTTTCCTAAAAAGGTATCATAGACTATTAATATCAATACTAAACATGTAGGCATTAAATAGTATAGCATCTAATTTCTCAAAGGAAAAATTGAAGTATGTTTACATAGAAACGGCCAGCAAAACCATAATAATGTATACCTTCTCTCATATCTAGATAAAATCTAACAGAAGGAATGGACAAATAGAATTATAGAAAATCTCTACCTCTGAAGATAACTGAATGAAATAGAAGAGTATAACTATATCTCAGCTATGCATAGTACCTTTGCAGAAATTGACCATGTATTATGGCATAAAAATATTATTACAAATGAAGAAAAGCAGAAAGATTAAACATTTTTATAAACCATAATGCAATAAAATTGTATCCAATAAAGGACCCTTGAAGCAAAGATTAAAAAATCAAATTAAAACTAAAAAACATAATCTTGGTCAGAGGACAAATCATACAAACAATAATTTAATTAAACATATTAATGTAACGATATACCAAAATTTCAGAGAAAGCAATAATGAAGATAATATTTCTATTTCTAAACCTTTTCATTAATAAAAGGTAAAAGAGCAAGATCAGTGAAACAACTAGACAATCAACAAATTAAAAACCTCTAGTTAATCAAAAAAAGAAATTCTGAAAAATAGATTAACAACATTTAGAATTAACAAAACAAAACATTGAATTAACAAATTATATGAGAACGAGGGAAAAATAGAAAGCTCATTAGCTAAATTTTTTTAGAGAAGAAAATCAAAAATATAAAAGGTATAATGAAAACCAATGATTAAGAAATAAAACTATTAGAAACTATTTCATTTCTGTATATGCCAACAGAATGGTTAGTCTTGATAAAATACATGAATATTTAAAAAACTATATAATTCCCAGATTAACTATAAAATTCAGATTAAAAGAAAAGGAAATAAAAGACTTAAATAATCCAATCTAGGAAAAAGAAATTCAAAATTTCAAATCCTCCTCCCCACAAAGGACATAAATGAAGTTCCAAAAGGGAAAAAAATGAGTAGATGGATTTATAAGAAAGTTCTATCAAACATTTGAAGAGGGTGGCTAGGTGGTGCAGTGGAGAGAGCACCAGCCCTGGAATCAGGAGTACCTGAGTTCAAATCTGGCCTCAGACACTTAATAATTACCTAGCTGTGTGGCCTTGGGCAAGACACTTAACCCATTGCCTTGCAAAAACCTAAAAAAAAATTTAAAGAACAATTAATTTCAATATTATTGAAATAGGAAAAGAAGTACAACAAATTCTTTCTATGATTCAAATATTATCTGCAGCTAAACCAGTGAGAGTAAAAGCAGAAAAAGGATACTATAGACCATTATCTCTAACAAAGTTTGAGGTAAAATTTTTAAATAAAATATTAGAAAGGAGACTACAGCAACATATTACAAAACTTTAACCACATAATTATGTCAGGAATGGAATTCTGGTTCAGAATTTGGAAAACTCTCATATTATTGAACAATTTAATAGTAAGAAGAGCAAAAATCATATAATTATGTCAATAGATGCATAAAATAGTTTTGATAAGTGTGTTGTTGTCCAGTTCAATTGTTTCTGATTTTTCACAACTCCATTTGGTATTTCTTGGCAAAGATATTGGAATGATTTCTCATTTGCTTCTCCAGCTCATTTTACAGATAAGGAAACTGAGATAAATGGAATTAGGTAACTTGAAGAGGGTCACATAGCCAGTAAGTATCTGAAGTCAGATTTAACACAAGAAGATGTCTTTCTGACTACAGGTCCAGTAGTCTATTCACTGCACCACCTTTCACAAGATATGGTAATTCCTAATTAAAAACATTAGGGACAATTAGGTAATACAGTAGATAGGGTACTAGCCCTGGAGTCAGGAGGACCTGAGTTCAAATCTAGCCTTAGACACTTACTAACTGTGTGATCCTGGGAAAGTCACAAACCTAGGAAGCATAAGAATAAACAGATCTTTACTTAATATTATAAGTAGTATCTATCTATAACCAAGAGCCAGCATTACCTGTAATGTTCATAACCTAAAGACCTTTCCATTAAGTTTGGGGGAAAAGCATGAATGTCTGTTATCACTATTGGTAATCAATATAATTTTAGAAATGCTAACTATACTAATAAAAAAGAAAAAATTAAAGGAAACAAAGCTATCTTTTTTGAAGGTTATATTGTTTATTTAGAGACCTCTGGAGAGTCAATTAAAGGCTAATTGAAAGGATTTACAACTTTAACAGTATTGTAGGATATAAAATAAATTCACATAAATCATTAGTTTTTTGTATATTACTAGCAGAATCCGGTAAGAAGAGCTAGAAAGAGAAATTCCATTTAAAATAATAAAGTACTTCAGAAGTCTACCTGCTAAGACTCATAGAAACTATATGAACACTATTACAAAATCTCTTTACATAATAAAAGCAGATCAAAATACCTGGAGAAATATTAATTACTAACAGGCCAAGTCAATATAATAAAAATGACAGTACTTAATAAAGTAATTTCCTTTCAGTATTATGCCAATTAAACTACCAAAAATTATAGACCTTGAAAAAAAAATAACTTTCATCTAGAAGCAGAAGAAAAGAATGCATTTCCTTTTTTTTTTGGAGGGGGGTTCCAGTTAATAGTATTTTATTTTTTCCAATTACATGTAAAGATAGTTTTCAATATTCATTTTTGTAATATTTTGCATTTCATATTTTTCTCCCTTTCACCTCCCAAAGATTACTATCTGATATAGGTTATATTTATACAATCATGTGAAACATATTTCCTTATTAGTCATGTTATGGAAAGAAGAATCAAAACAGCAAAAAAGCACAAGAAAAAGAAAATAAAAAACACATTAAAAAGTGAAATTACTATGCTTTGGTGTATATTTCAACTCTATAGTTCCTTCTCTTTTTTAATGACATTTTCCATCACAAGTCTTTTGAAATTGTGTTTGATCACTGTATTTCTGATGACTAAATTTATCATCATTGATAATCACTCAATGTTGCTGATAAGGTGTACAATGTTCTTCTAGTTCAAAAGGATTTATTTTAAAGAAAAACTAGTCTAACTTATTTTGACAATAATATATTGCTGGGGCAGCCAGGTGATACAGTGGATAGAGCACTGACCCTAGGGTCAGGAGGACCTGAACTCAAATCTGACCTCAGACACTTAATTATTGCCTAGCTGTGTGACCTTGGGCAAGTAACTTAAAAAACCCATTACCTTAAATGAATAATTTTTTTTAAAAAAGTAAATGAGTTAAGAAATCATCTAAAAAACTACTGGAAACAATTAGCAATTTTAGCAAAGTTGCAGGTTATACAATAAACCCTCATAAATCCTCAACTTTTCTATATATGTCTAGCAAAAAACAGCAGGAAGAGCTAGAAAGAGAAATCCCATTCAAAGTAACCTCAGACAATATAAAATATTTGGGAGTCTGTTTGCCAAGACAGACTCAGAATCTTTTTGAAAACAATTATAAAACACTTCTCACACAAATTAATTTAGATTTAAATAACTGGGCAAATATCAACTGCTCATGGATAGGTAGAGCTAATATAATAAAAATGACAATTCTACCAAAACTAAACTATCTGTTTAGTGCCCTACCAATCAAAATTCCAAAAATTTACTTTAACAAGTTAGAAAAAATTGTAAGTAAATTCATATGGAGAAATAAAAAGTCAAGAATTGCCAGGAGCTTAATGAAAAAAGTGCAAAAGAAGGTGGCTTAGCCCTACCCAATCTAAAATTATATAATAAAGTATCAGTCATGAAAACTGTTTGGTATTGGCTAAGAAATAGAGTGGTGGACCAGTGGAATAGACTAGGTGTAAAAGCAGGAGATGATTATAGTAAGCTCCTGTTTGATAAACCCAAAGAGTCTGGCCATTGGGATAAAAACTCCCTCTTTGATAAAAATTGCTGGGAAAATTGGAAGTTAGTATGGAAGAAACTTAGATTAGACCAACACCTCACACCCTTCACCAAGATAAGATCCAAATGGTTACAGGACGTAGACATAAAAAACAATACTATAAGCAAATTAGAAGATCAAGGACTAGTCTACCTGTCAGATCTATGGAAAGGGGAACAGTTTATGACTAAGGAAGAGTTCGAGAATATCACCAAAAAACAATTAGATGATTTCGATTACATTAAATTAAAAAGCTTTTGCACAGATAAAACCAATGTAACCAAGATCAAAAGAAATGTGGTAAATTGGGAAACAATCTTTACAACTAGTGATTCTGACAAAGGACTCATTTCTAAAATCTACAGAGAACTGAGTCATATTTTTAAAGCAAAAAGCCATTCCCCAATTGACAAATGGTCAAAGGATATGCAAAGGCTATTTACAGATAAGGAGATCAAAGCAATCCATAGCCATATGAAAAAATGCTATAAATTATTATTAGAGAAATGCAAATTAAAGCTTCTCTGAGGTACCACCTCACACCTCTCAGATTGGCCAGTATGACCAGGAAGGATAATGATCATTGTTGGGAGGGATGTGGGAGATCTGGGACACTATTACACTGTTGATGGAGCTGTGAACTCATCCAACCCTTCTGGAGAGCTATTTGGAACTATGCCCAAAGGGCAACAAAAATGTGCATACCTTTTGACCCAGCAATACCACTACTGGGTCTATACCCTGAAGAGATAAGGAAAAAGGGTAAAAATATTACTTGTACAAAAATATTTATAGCAGCCCTGTTTGTGGTGGCAAAGAATTGGAAATCCAGTAAATGTCCTTCAATTGGGGAATGGCTTAGCAAACTGTGGTATATGTATGTCATGGAACACTATTGTTCTATTAGAAACCAGGAGGGACGGGATTTCAGGGAAACCTGGAGGGATTTGCATGAACTGATGCTGAGTGAGATGAGCAGAACCAGAAAAACACTGTACACCCTAACAGCAACATGGGAGTGATGTTCAACCTTGAAGGACTTGCTCATTCCATCAGTGCAACAATTGGGAACAATTTTGGGCTGTCTGCAAAGGAGAGTAACATCTGTATCCAGATAAGGAGCTGTGGAGTATGAACAAAATGCAAGGACTATTCCCTTTAATTTAGAAAAAAAACAGATAGCTTATTGTCTGATCTTGTTACCTCTTAGACTTCTCTTCTCTTTAAGGATATGATTTCTCTCTCATCACACCCAATTTGGAACAAGGTACAACATGGAAACAAAGTAAAGACTGACCGAGTGCTTTCTGTGGGGGGGAGGGGGGAGGGAAGCAAGATTGGGGGAAAAATGTAAAACTCAAACAATATCTTTAATAAAAATAAATTTTAAATAGAGTAGAGATTTGGAGGGGACAGTGTTGGAGGAGATGAAACTTGTACAGATGGATGAGTTTGCTTTGGCACAGAGAAGGGCCACCTCTTCTTGGAAGGTGAAAGGAGAAGTGATGTGAGATGAAGAGGATAGAAAAGAGATCTCAGGGGCAGTTAGGTGGCACAGTGGATAGAGCACTGGCCTTGGAGTCAGGAGGACCTGAGTTCAAATCCGGCCTCAGACAGTTAATAATTACTTAGCTGTGTGGCCTTGGGCGAGCCACTTAACCCCACTGCCTTGCAAAAAAAAAAAAAAAAAAAAAAAACTAGAAAAGAAAAGAAAAAAAAGAAATCTCAGCAAATGGGTTCAAAAGTTTTTGCAAAATATGAGGCAAAGTTCTGAGCTAAGAGATTTGAGGAAGGATTTAAAAAGGTTTGGAAGAGCCAGTGGAGAGTCGGGAAAATGAGTTAATTAGGGTGGCCTTGAAGTACTGCCATGCACCAGTGAGGGCTCAGTGTAACCCAAACTAGAAGTGGATCCTGTCTCCAGCAGAGGATGGAGTAATCCAAGGTTAAAGAACATGGTAAATTCATAAGAAATGTTCAATGATAAACATGTAGATTGCTTTCTATCTATCTATCCCTTCAGGCCCTGTCTGAAACTAATGACTTGATAACAATAGAGCAAGGGGAGCTAGTTGGCTCTGCCAGATTGTTTAATTGTGGGGGTGGAAGCAGAGAACAAAGGAGAAGGGACCTGGGACTTGATGCCCAAGAGAGAAAAGGAGAACATCCAGGTCTAGTGAGCCAGCATTGCTTTCCCAAAAGAACTATGCCTCAGGTTACTGAAAAACTCATAAATATCACACATGGATTTTTTTGGGGTGTAATTATGACTTAAAAGAAATCCATTGTTTTCATTTCTCAATGCTTCTTCTTCTCTACCCTTCTTATTTTTTAACTCAAATTCTGGGAGCCTATGAAAATCCAAGAGGGAGGGGAAGGAGTTTCTGAAGACTGATGTTCGAATGCTACCTTGTGCCTCATCTTAGGTGAAGTACCCGTGTCTTGCAAGGTTCATGAATGAAATCTACAATTTTCTCTAACTCTAAAAAAAAAAGTGAGTTTATTACTTCTAACATAACAGTGAAGAAATATAGTAATGTTGTATTGGATCCTTTAGTGACCACACCTAGTTCTTTTTCTCGAGATACATAGCTGATGCTCACTTACACAGGGGAGGCATCTGCCTTATGGTGAAGTAACTATAGCTGAGTACTAGAGTGTGTTGGAGGTTGAGGTTGAAATAAAGGTTGGGAATGTTGT
Source organism: Macrotis lagotis (assembly GCF_037893015.1). NCBI lineage: Eukaryota > Metazoa > Chordata > Mammalia > Peramelemorphia > Peramelidae > Macrotis > Macrotis lagotis. The sequence goes on along the minus strand of NC_133666.1, from coordinate 204,015,785 downwards.
GAAACTCACTATTAAGTTTCATCATTTGAAAAAGAAGAGCTAAAAAGTCTGGGATAGGGCGGCTAGGTAGCATAGTGGATAAAGCACCTGCCCTGGAATCAGGAGTACCTGAGTTCAAATCCCACCCCAAACACTTAATAATTACCTAGCTGTGTGGCCTTGGGCAAGCCACTTAACTCCATTGCCTAGCAAAACCCTAAAAACAAAAAGTTTGGGATGAAGAGGAAACAATGTATACATCTGAAGAGATTTGGAAGTATTCTGAATTTCTAGAGAGGTTAGAAAACTCAGAAAAGGACTTTTATAAGGGTATATAGATCAAGATGGGGTAATTAGGTAAAGTAACCTGGATAGGGTGAAAAGAGATTGAAGAGGAAAATAGTGAGTAAAAATAAGATGGAGGGAAATTCACAAGTTGTAATTATTATTTTGAAAGGGAATTAAAAAATAATTTCAAAATTCATTTGGAAAAACAAAAAGTCAAGACTATCAAAGGAAATGGGGGGGGTGTAAAGAAAGGAAGTTAAGTAATATCAAATCTTAAACTGTATTATAAGGCAGTAATTATCAAAACTACTTGGTACTGGCTAAGAAATAAAAAGGTAGATCAGTGGTATAAAGTAGACTTATAGTAGCAGATAAATGTAATTTGTTTTTGATGAGTGTAGACACTTAAGCAATTGGGATCAGGATTCATTATATGATAAAAAAAATATGTTGGGAAAACCGGAAAACAGTATAGGTAAAACTGGGCATAGACTAATACATCATTTACCAGGATAAGGTCAAAATGGATTCTTGGCCTAGATATAAAGAGATTTTACAAAAAAAAAAAATTAGACGTTCCAGCCAAGATGTCAGAGAGAAGCCAGGCACTGTTTTAAGCTCTCCTGGCTTTCCCTCAGAACTGACCTGAATCAAGCCTTTTTAACAGATTTTGGTTCCAGTGAACCCATAGACAAACAGAAGGGAACATCTCCCAACAAGGTCTGTCAGTGGGGAGCATGGGCATGCCCAGGGCAGAGAACTGAGACCCAGTGCAGGGGGGGTGGGGTGAGGCATCGGACTTTTCTGAGAACCATGGCAGAAGCCTTTGCAGTATATGCAGTGGGCAGATGAAGGAACTCCATTGTGGTTGCCAAGAAACCTATCCAGCCAGCTCTGCTGGTCTAGAAGACTTGGGCAGCAAGCCCCCTGTGTTTCCAGCAGAGGAGCCCTGGTATTTCCAACTGAACACACACACACACACACACACACACACACACACACACACACACACACACACAATTGTTTCTGTGGGATGGTCTGACAATCACAGATCACAATCACAATCACAGAAACAGCCCCAGGTGTTCACCCATGGCTTGCATGTAGGCCTCAGATCTTCCCTAGTGCTGCTTACTAGAAGAGAAAATAGGCTTCTGGCATAGATCCAGCCCTAGGTCTATAGTATGGGCCTCTGACACCACCCTCACAAACAATCCAGAGAAAGTCTCTGGTATTCCTTACTTGTGGGTCTACTGAGAAACCCTTGGGAGTTCCTAATCCCAGTGAGCAAGGCCTCTATCAGTCTCAACACTGAAGTTTTACAAACCAGCCTTTCCCCCAACATAAGAGGAAAAGGACCTAAAATGAAGAAAGACTAGTACAAAACAGGGTCCATTGAATGTTACTTTGTAGATAGGGATACTAGTTCAGAAAAGGAGGACAGAAGGGATAGGGCTTCAGAGGACAATATGAATTGGTCTCTGGCCCAAAAAAAGACTTTTTAGAAGAGATCAGAAAGGAGTTTAAAAATCAAATGGAAAAATTGGGAAAAGAAATGCAAGAGAAAATAAATACTATGCAAGAAAAAACTGACAAGAAAACAAATCCTTTGAAAATACAAATGGACAAGTACAAAAAAAGAAAATTCTCTCAAAAACCCAATTGAGTAAATGGAAAAAGATAACAACTCCTTCAAAAAAATAGAGCTGACCAATTGGAAAAAGTGATACAAAAGGTAAATGAAGACAATTCTGTTAAAAAAAAGATTGGAATCTGTGGAAACTAATGATTTCAGGAGACACCAAGAATCTGTAAAACAAAATCAAAAAATGAAAAGCATAGAAGAAAATGTAAAATACCTCATTGGCAAAACAACTGACCTGGAAAATCGATTCAGGAGAGACAATTTAAGAATCATAGCGGGGCGGCTAGGTGGCAAAGTGGATAAAGCACCGGCCCTGGAGTCAGGAGTACCTGGGTTCAAATCTGGCCTCAGACACTTAATAATTACCTAGCTATGTGACCTTAGGCAAGCCACTTAACCCCGTTTGCCTTACAAAAATCTTAAAAAAAAAAAAAAAAGAATCATAGGATTACATGAAAACTTTGAAGGAAAAAAAAAGCCTGGATTCTATACTGGAACCAGAGGGCAAAATAGTCATTGAAAGAATATCTCAATCCCCTCCTGAAAGAGATCCCAAAATGAAACCACCAAGGAATATTGTGACCAAACTCCAGAATTATCAAATCAAGGAGAAAATCCTGCAAGCAACCAGAAAGAATCAATTCGAAAATCAAGGAACCACAGTCAGGATGTTCCAGAACCTGGCTACATTAACATTCAGATCAAAGGATCTGAAATATGATATTCCAGAGAGCAAGGAAGGTTGTATTACAATAAAAAAAACCCATTATCCACTTCTCTTTCAGACATAAAGATGGACATTTAACAAAATAAGAGATTTTCAATCTTTCCTGTTGAAAAGACCAGGGCCAAACACAAAATTTGATCTTCAAATAGGAGACTGAGGAGATGCATGAAAAGGCAAATAGGGGAAAGGAAAAAAACTGTTATCCAGTAAGTTTAAACTGTTTACATCCCCACCTGGAAGGAAGATTCTCATAACTCTTGAGAATTGTAACTCTAATAGAGGGAATATACTTAGGCAGAAGGAATGGGCATTCATATGTCCATGATTTTGATGGAATGATTTAAAATTTTTTTTCATTAAAAAGGGGGGGAAAGAAAAGAGAGAGAGAGAGGAGGAAGGGGGAGGTTGAATGGGGTAAATTGCATCACATGAGAAGTTGCAAAAGACCTATTGCAATAGGGGGGAGAAGGGAGGAGGTGAGAATCACATGAATCTTACCATCATCAGATTTGGCTCAAAGAGAGATTAACACACATACTCAATTGAGTATAGAAATTTATCTTAACTTTCAAATATTAAGAGGGGAAAGGGGGAGGAGGGAGGCAAGTAGGGACTGATAGGAGGAAGGGAAGGAAAAGGGTGAAAAGGGAAAGGGGAAAGAAACAGGAGGGGGGAAAATAGAAGGGGGGTAAACACATTAAAGGAGGTAGTATTCAAAAGCAAACTACTGAGGAGAAGGGAGAAGATGAAACAAGAAAAATTCAAATGAGGGGAGAAAGCTTTGAAGGCAATAAAAAGTTGGTAATTATAACTTTGAATGTGAATGGGATGAACTCTCCCATAAAACAGAAGCAGATAGCAGAGTGGATTAAAAACCAAAATCTCACAATATGCTGCTTACAAGGAACTCATTTGAAGCAGAGAGATACAGAGTAAAGGTAAAAAAGACTGGCACAGAATATATTATGCTTCAGCTGAAGTGAAAAAAAGCAAGGGTAGCAATCCTTACCACATACAAAGCAGTTGTAAAAATAGATCTCATTAAAAGATAGGGAAGGAAATGATATCCTACTAAAAGAAACCACAGACAATGAAGTAATTTCAATATTAAAATAAATTATATATATATCTATATATATCTATATTTCTATATATATCTATATCTATCTATATCTATATCTATCTATATAGATATAGATAGATATAGATATAGATAGATATAGATATATATATATATACCAAGTGGTTTAGCATCCAAATCCCTAGAGGAGAAGCTAAATAAGTTACAGTAAGACAAATAAAGCAAAACTCTCCTGATAGGGGACTTCAACCTCCCACTCTCAGAATTAGATAAATCTAACCATAAAATAAGAAGAAAGTTAAGATAGTGAATAGAATGTTAGAAAACATGGATATGGTAGACTTCTGAAGAAAACTGAATGAGGATAGAAAGGAATATAGCTTTTTTTTCTGCAGTACATGGCACTAACGCAAAAATTGACCCATATTAGGGCATTAAAGACCTTATAATCAAATGCAAAAGGACAGAACTATTGAATACATCCTTTTCAGTCCATGATGCAATTAATAGTCCTATGAAAAAAATGTTATAAATCATTGTTGGAAAAATACATATTAAAAATCTTTGAGAAATTACTTTATATTTAGATAAACTAAAATGAGAAGGAAAATGACAAATGGAGAGGATATAGATAAATTGGGACACTAATTCATTATTAACATAATTGTGAACTCATTCAACCATTTTGGAGAGCAATTTGGAATTATACTCAAAGAGATATGAAACTACCTATTCCCTTTGACCCAGCAAAAGAAGAGAACCTATTTGTTCTAAAATGTTTTAGCAGCTTTCTTTGTGGTGGCAAAAAACTGGAAATTACAAGGATATCCATCAATAGGGGAAGGTGTGATATATAACTATGATGGAATACTATAAAAAATTTTGAGCTTAGTGCTTTTAGGGAAACATGGATAGACCTGCATAAAACAATGAAGAGAGTAATAAACAGAACCAAGAGAACTTTGTATACAGTAACAACAATATTGTTTAGGAAAAACTTTGAGTGAATAAGTTACTTTGACTATTATAAATGCTCAAAATATAAATGACATATGAAGAAAGATAATATCTGCATCCAGAGAAACAATTGAAAATAGAAGTTCATATACACACACACACACACACACACACACACACACACACACACACACACACACACACACACACACACACACACACACCCCTATTTGTCTCTAATCATAGCAATTTGTAGGGCAGAGAGGTAGGAAAAGGAGGATAAACTTTATATGATACTTTAGTTGTGTATTTGTATACTTTATATATTTGAAAGGATAGCAAGTGGTGTATGGTAGATTTGAAGTTTCATGTGCAATCATCTTTTTTATTTTACTATGTTATGAACATACTTGTTCCATAAATTAAAAATAAAAATTTTGAAAACAAAAATAGTCTCTACTAAGACTAGAGGACAGTAAAAAACACCTTTTCCTAAAACATCTTTATATTTCAGAAGGCAAAATTTGGCTTTTGTGAAGGTATGAACCACTCCTCTTTTTTATTTGAAATTTATATTTGAAATGAACTGAGACTGGATTTAAATACTAATGATATCCTGGGAGTGTGATATAGAGAAAGAGAGAAGAGTGAAATCATATAAAAAGGGGTTTTGCTAGTTCTCTTGTGAGATGTCAGTTTAGAGCATATATGCTATTACCAAAAGGTGATTTTAAGATTGTAGAGAACAAATACCCTTTAAATTAAATTTGGGATATACATGTAGAGGAAAAAGAAGAGGTAATCAGAGCAAAACAAAATACCAAACTTTATTTCACAGTATACTGAAGGCAGACCGTAATCAAGTCTGGTCATATCTAACAACCAAGCAATAAGTTTTTATTAAGACGAGGCTATGTGTCAGGTATTCTAGATACTGGGAAAACTTTTGTTCCTGCCCTCAAGGAGTTTGCATTCTAGCTGGGAGATGTAATATGTACTTATAATACATTCAAAGTGAACAGACTACATATAATCTAGAGGTCAGGTGAACTGTGTATTCCATCACACTAGGTAACCACTATTGCTATTGCTATTGGCTTAATGATCTTCCATACTTTCTTAAAGCAAAGAAGTGGATTTCTACTTAGTAACATCTAAAGCTTAGTGAAAAGTAGTAGGAAAGACATTCTTAGACCATGATGACGCCTTGAGGTCTCTTACATTCTGTTTGTCTTTAAGGACTGTCCTTATTGGACTAAAGAAAGAAGGAACAAGAACTTCTAAAGATTATGTCCATAATAAGCTTCAAGTCAGAGACAACAGTATTATAAGCCCCACTCTGTTCATAGACATGCTAGTTTTTTTTTTTTTACTTTGAGAGTAATGTTCAATCAAGGTTCAATTAAGTCTTTAGTACACAAGACTGGTCCTGGGGAAAGACATCTGGAGGCCTCCAAGTAATACTATATAGGCAGGTGTCTTTCTACAGATTTTTAGCATATCTGAACAGAGTGGAGCTAATATTTGAAGACCTCCAGGAAAATCTTTCTCTTTCTCAATGACTGTCACTATGAATGAAATTCTCACAATTGGAATCATTCATTTAGGTTAGGACCTTGCTGAAAACCCTCTTGAAATTATAGGTACCCTCTCTGGGAGATGGTTACATATTAGGCTATTAGCATGTATTAGTTTAGCAGGTAAGCTGCACTCAACAGAAAATGAGACTCTGGAAAAACACAACATAGAAAAGTTAAGTTTTGACACAGGCCAGAAGATTGGGAAAGGTATGAGAAATATCATGGGAACCTTGGGAAATAGGAAGTACCAATGGGAAGAATAGAAAAGAAAAAAGGAGAGAGAAACACCAGACTTATTTCAAGATTTTGCCATGTCCTAATAATATAGTATTAGTGTTACATAAATATGAAATAATAAAAATTATAAAAAAATGCCAAGTGAAGAGGCAAGGGGATTTGGCAGGATTGCTGCTCTTCTATCTATCTTTCCTCTCATCCATACAAATAGCTCTTGGTAGCAAATAGATTTTATTTAGTTTAAAGCTGCTTTAGCTTCCCATGGAGATTAAGAGATGGTCTTGGCAATGCTGTTCAGTACTCCTCAGCAGAATGTGTGAAAATTACTCATGGTAATAACAATTTCATCTTTCCTTCCTTTCTTCCTTATTTTTCTTTTTCTTTCTTTTTCTTTTTTCCTTCCATTTTTCTTTCTTCTGTATTTCTTTCATTCCTAAAAGTTAGTGTAGGAAATCAAATTTTTTTTCTAATTTCACTTAAATTAAACGCTAAATTATTTCTCAGTAAAATTTTATCTGACAGGACAAATTTCTGCCTATTTCAAAAAGAAAAAAATACAAGTAATGTTTAGTACTATATAAAATTTCCTTAAGAACTACTCAATTGGATATTACTAATAGAGTAATTGAAGACATTCAATGATAAGAAAATAATAGAAATCCATTACAATAAATTATTCAAGAAATTTGCTAGCACCAATTTATTTACTTATTTGATTAATACAAAGAATATACATATAAATAGGTGCCTTCTAATTTAAAAATTCCACTGGACTTCTTTTCCATGGATATAAGAAAATATGAAGTGAGGAAAGTCCCTTTACCAACACAGGTAGGCACCTTCTCTGAAATTTATAGTCTTGGTTTCTAGAATGTAGTCATAACTTAGAGAACCACAAATTTACATTATTTGTGTTTAATTGCATTTGTATTTATTATATTAAATATTTCCCAATCAAACATTCCCAATCTACTTCCAACCATACTTGGGAGTCTTACAGACTAGTTCATATGATATCTTTGGCGAAGTTCTAAGAGGTTTAGCAACTTCAATCTAGATTGCAAAATATATATGAGTCAGAATTCAACTCAGATCTTCCCCTTGCAAGCTCACTTCACCCTCTAATGTCTCACTGCCTCTTCTTTGCTTCCCCCCTTTTTAAAAACGCAAATAATATTTTATTTTCCTCAATTACATGCAAAGACAAATTTTCAAAATTCATTTTTTTTGTATTTTGAGTTCCAAATTTTTCTCCTTTTCTTCACCCTTCTCTCCTTTTTATTCCCCCCTCCCTAATATGGTGAGCAATGTGACATAGGTTATACATATACAATCATATAAAAATATTTCTATATTAGTCATGTAGTGGAAGAAAAAACAGAATGAAAGGGAAAAAACATTAAAAAAACAATGAAAATGAAATTAGTATGCTTTGATTTGCATTCAGACTCTTATCACTTCTTTCTTTGTATAGCATTTTCCATCATGAGTCTATTGGAATTATCTTGGATCATTGTGTTGCTGAGAAGAGCTTAGTCAATCACAGTTGATCATTGAACATGTTTCTATTATTGTGTACAATGTTCTGATTCTGTTCACTTCATTCAGCATCAATTTCCATGTTTTTTTTCTGAAATTTGTCTACTCATCATTTCTTATCACAATTGTATTCCATTATATTCCTATACCACAACTTGTTCAGTCATTCCCCAATAAATGGGTATTCCCTCAATTTTCAATTCATTACCACAACAAAAAGAGCTGCTATTTTGTAAATTTAGATCCTTTTCCATTTTTAAGAGCTCTTTCTGCCTCTTTTTTTTGTTGAGAGTAAGTTACCAAGAATTATTTAATTTGAGGGTCTATTTGAACTTTGGCTTTTCAGTTATAAGCAGCACCAATATATTAGAATAATTATCCATTCTGTAATAAGGCTGGAAGTTTCTTCAAGGTGAATAATATTAACATTTCAGTATGAAAACTTGTCACTGTCCATTGTTCCAGTAACATTCAATGTTTGTTTGAACAACAAAGCTTTAAGTACACACATACACACACACACACATACACACAATTATACCTCTGCAAATATACTATAGATAGAAGTCAATGCAAATCATAACCATTCTCATTGCACAGCAGAAATATATATACTTCAATTTGAAGAAAATGAGATGTCTGAACATACTGGATTGTATAGACCTGATTTTTTTATAATTCTTGCCAATTTGGCTTCAATTATTTTTTGCTTATTCCATTTTTCCTTCTGTTATTGTATATAGCTCATATGTTATAAAATGACTCTTCATGTTTTAACAATTCTATTGGCAACCTTGACAGAGCTCCACTATATAATATGTGTAAACTTTGAACCTCAAATAAATTTATCAGAGGATTTCTGGTTAGGATGGCTTTCTGAAAAGGGCCTTAAAGAAACACTGATATTTAAACACTCCAAACAAGCTGTCAAAAACTCCATATGGAATAAGAACAAATAAAATGGAGAAATATCAAGAAGTCCCCATCAAGTGCCGAATTACACAAGAAAACTTCCCTAAGTTCCTGGTCTTCTGAGTGAAGATAAGCTAGGGGAACAGAAGTCAGTTCCTCTGTAACCTGGGATTGCAAGCCAGAATGATCTAGGCCCTGGACTGTTGAAGCAGCAAGGGGCACTGCCAGATTGTATAACCGATTGCACAGAGATAAAAAGGCCTGCTCATGTTAGTTCATCCAAGTCTGGAGCCTGTGCCCCAGTATCCCACAAAGAAGTATCAGAAGGAAAAAAAGACCAGGGAAATACTTGAACAGCCTTCATTGTAATAACTTCCTTATCCACCCCTTTAACCTGAAATTATTTTGTGATTTTCTTTCTCCCTTGTCCCTTCTCCCTGTGCATTCTTCTTTCTATCATTTTTATTTTTATTTTGTGATTATCTCAACCTAAGAAACACACTCATGCCCTTAGAATTAACTGCCCTAATGATGATATTGTTATTTGAGGTTACCCATATCATCTGCCCATTTAGGAATGCAAATATTATATCTTACTATATCCCTTATGATTTCTCACTTATATTTACCATTTTATCCTTCTCTTTGACTCTTGTGTTTGAATGTCAAATTTCTTATTCACACTGGTCTTTTCATTAGAAATATTTAAAATTCCTCCTCTACAGGATTATACTCACTTTTGCTGGGTAGATTATTCTGGGTTGTGATCCTAGCTCCTCTAACTTCCACAATATCATATACTTCATTCCTGTATGATGATAACTGCTAAATTTTGAATGAGCTTTAATATGACTTGAGTGATTTCTCTCTAACTACTTGCAATATTTTCTCCTTCATCTGAGAGTGCTAGAATTTGACTATATAATATTCCTGAAGTTTTCATTTTGGGATCTCTTTCAGGATATGATTTGTAGATTCTTTCCATTTTCATTTTATCCTCTGGTTCAAAGTTATGTTAACAGTTTTTCTTTATAATTTCTTGAAATATGATGTTTATACTTTATTCATTATGACTTTGGGTAATCTAGTAATTCTTAAAGTATTCCTCTTCAATATATATTTCAGTTCATTTGAGTTTTTTCCTCTGTGATATAATTCACATTTTCCTATATTTTTAGTCTTTTGACAATGTATTATTGTTCCTTGATATCTAATATCACAAAATTATAGTTTGTGTAGGTGCGACTGTCAGTAGGTTAAGTTCTTATTCAAATATCCAGTTAATGTCCAGGAGAGACCCTTCAGCCAGCCAGAAACATCAGGGAAAATACTCCCTTACTGTGCTCAGATGCTGAGAATAGTATATAAAACAATGGGAATCACTTCAATGTAAACTTTATTGCAAACAAGAGGGAAAGGTGGAGGAAGGGAGAGAAAAAAGAAGACCCTATATATAACTTAAATCTATATACTTGTATTGAGTATAATTTATATAAAGGTGGCACTGCGTTGGGGAACATGGAGACATGAACTCATTCATCAGAAAAAGAATGCTCCAGTGGGAATGAGTGTTCTGGCTGGGAGAGGGAGGGGGAGGGCTTCAAAATGTCCTTCTAGGAGTAGGGTTTTTATACTCTTATTTTGACTTGCCCCTTGCAACTGGTTTAACAGGGGTCAGGGCAAATTATTATTTTGGGGAGACTCAAAATGTGAGGGAAGAAAAGTAAATCTAGGCATAGACAAAATATATTGGGGTTGGCATATCAAGTAGAAAGATATGCTGATGGTAGAAAAAATGTTACTTGGGACACACAGTTGTACTAACCTTAAAAAATATTGTCAGTATTGTTCCATTGAATATGCTCTAAAAGTTTGCAGCCTCCCTTATGGAGAGACCATCATGATGGCCTCAAGATCATAAACCCAAATCTTTAACATATTACCTTCTACTTAATCAATTCTAATTTTTAAAGAGCTATTTTCTTCAGTATTTTTTGTTTCTCTTTTGCCAAATTGTTAATTCTCATTTTTATAATTATCTTGCATTGCTCCCATTTCTTTCTCTTAGCTCTTCCAGGAATTCTTGTTAGACTCCTGTTCAAACTGCATTTTTTTTCTTTGAGGCTTTACTTAAAGATCTTAATTTGTCTCGCTTCCACCACACAGTGCCGCTGTGCTAGTCATAGAGAGCCTCTTTCTCTAACCTCTCTAGGCTAGAATGGGACTTTACAGTGGGTTTCCTACTCAGAATTCAGTTTAATGGGACTTTTAAAGTTGGTTAAAGGGGTATGTTGGGAAAGTGCAACAAAAATACCCACTTCTTGGCCATCTACATCTTGGCTCTACCATCTACATAAACTGTTCTTTTTTTTTAAGGTTTTTGCAAGGCAAATGGGGTTAAGTGGCTTGCCCAAGGCCACACAGCTAGTGAATTATTAAGTGTTTGAGACCAAATTTGAACCCAGGTACTCCTGACTCCAGGGCCGGTGCTTTATCCACTGCACCACCTAGCCTCCCCTACATAAACTGTTCTAATCTAAGCTACTCCAATTCTAAGTGGTGGTGACGGCGAATAAGTGCCTTTCTAGTAGATAGGGTAACCAGTAAAAAAAAAAAAAAATATATTGAGTGAAGGTAGCAGAAAAGCCAGTCTGTCAGGACTATAGAATGCAGGGAGGGGAATAACATATAGCAAAGTCAGTTAGGTGACTCAGAGTATGGAGTGCTGGACCTAGAATCCGTAAAGTCTGAGTTAAGACACTTAGCTGTGTGACCCTGGGCAAGTCAATTAACCTTCCCTTACTCTGGAGAAGGAAATGACAAACCACTCAAGTATCTTTGCCAAGAAAACCCCATGATCAGAACTGGCATACTGGGGTCAATGGGGGCACAAAGAATCAGATTTGACTGAATAATTGAACAACAAAAGGTAGGTTGAGGCCAGGTTGTGAAAAGCCAAGTTCAGGAGTCTGTTTGATCATCAAAGCAATATTTGGTCCTTGGAGTTTATTGGTCAGGGAAATGATGTGGTCAGACTTGTGCTTTAGGAAAATCATTTTAGCAATTATGTGGAGAACATTTTGGACTAAAGAGAAAGTTGAGGCAGAAGTCTCATTTGGAGGTTGTTAGAATAGACCAGACCTGGGGTGATGAGGGTCCAAATTAAAGTGGCATATCAATGAATAAGGGGATTAAAAACAGATTATTTAGAAAAAGAAATGACAAGATATGTCATTTGTTATCATGTGATATGATCTTTGTTGTTCATTCTTCATTTTTGAAGAAGACCAATATATCACAGGTAATGTCTTACATTTTTATGAATTAGATTTCTCTCTTCCAGAGTCATCTAAGTCCATTGGCAGGTCAAAAGTCAAGAAAATTGGAGATAACCAGGGATGCAATAGATGAACTTGGTATTTCCAATGTCTGGCCAAGCTCTAAGAACTCCATAGCACCACATTGATAAAATTATTCCTCTCTGCTCATTCTGCTGAGCACATACTTGGAGTGGGCATCCCCTTAATTCACTGATGGGTTTGAGACCTGTCCTTACCTTCCTGCTTTGTTAGTAAATATATAGAAGATAAAATCACATTTAGATTCTTAGAATCATTTTCTAAAGTTAAAGATAGAAAAATTTTAGGGGAAGGGTTATGATTTCAAAGTAATGTTAATATTGATTTTGGTTTTTGATGTTTGGTTTTTAAAATCTATAGCTGGTTATAATTCAGCAGAACTAGAGTCTAGTATTCTTGGATTGTAGAGATCAGTTTGGTGTGTCTTTGGTTCATATGTACACACTCCAATTATAATCATAATCAACAATTTGACTAATTGCAGCTCTTGGTCACAAGAGTTAGTGGATGACAAATCATCACTATTACTAGGACAACAACCCAAGATGATACTGGCTATGATAGCATCATCTTTATATTTCTTCAAATTTTTTCTTCATTTCTTCAAATTCTAATGTTTTTAAAGGGCATTCATTTTTTCCATCTTTAGACAATTAGTATTACTTAGAAAAACTAAAAAAGTCTATTTAAAATACAGTTAAAGCGTATTTTACCACTGTAGGAAAAAAGGAAACTACCTAGCAGCTACTTCCAGAGCACTCAGCCCACAGAGGGTAATGGGCTACATAAAGACTGCAATGGTCTCTGTCATCCCTAGGCCAGGAATCTGCTACTTTGCTCACACTCAGATCCAGGGCCCATTCTGGGCTCCCATACTACCACAGAGGAACAGGGACCCTTCTCACAGCTCCAGGGCAAAGAGGAGCCTGTGATCAGCCACAGACCAGAGCACAGGCCAGGAGAGCAATCAAAGCCTCTTATAAAACATTGGAGGAATTGAGGTCTCTGGGGGGGATGTATGCCCCCAAAACCCACAAAACTTTGAAGGTACAGTAATTTAGGTTATAGGCTGAGAAAATGAGCAAACAACAAAAAAAGAAGAAACTGACCATAGAAAATTACTTTGGTCCCATGGAGGATCAATATACTCAGCAGATGACAAAGTCAAAGCTTCAGTATCCAAAGCCTCCAAGAAAATTAAGAATTTGTCTCAGGCTATGGGAGAGCTCAAAAAAAAGACTTTGAAAATCAAGTAAGAGAGGTAGAGGAAAAATTGGGAAGAGAAATGAGAACAATGCAGGAAAATCCTGAAAACCAAGTCAGCAACTTAGTGAAGGACATATTTTAAAAAACACCAAAGAAAATAGCATGTTAAAAACTGATTTAGGTCAAATGGAAAAAGCAATCCAAAAGAACAGTGGGGAGAAAAATGCTTTAAAAAGCAAAATGGACCAGTTGGAAACAGGAGATAAAAAATGTCTCTGAAGAAAAAACTCCTTCAAATGTAGAATGGAGCTAAAAGAAACTGATGACTTTGTGACAAATCAAGAAACAATAAAACAAAACCAAAAAATGAAAAATGAGTAGAAAATGTGGATTTTCTCAATGGAAAAACAACTGATTTGGAAAATTGATCCAGAAGAGATAATTTAAAAAATTATTGGACTGCCTAAAAGAATTGACCAGGAAAAGATCCTAGACTTCAGTTTTCAAGAAATAATCCAGCAAAACTGCCCTAAGATCCTAGAAGCAGAGGGTAAAATAGAAATTGAGGGAATCCACCAATTACCTCCTGAAAGAGATTCCTCTCCAAAAAAAAAAACCCTAGAAATATTAAAGCCAAATTCCAGAGCTCCCAAGTCAAAGAGAAAATACTACAAGCAGCCAGAAAGAAACAATTCAGTTATCATGACCCTACAATCAACATTACACAGGATTTAGCAGCATTTATATTAACGACTTGTAGGGCTTGGAATATGATATTCCAAAAGGCAAAAGAGCTTTGATTACAATTGAGAATCAAGTACCCAGAAAAACTGAGCATCCTCTTTCAGGTGAAAAGATGGACACTCAATGAAACAGGGGGAATTTCAGACTTTCCTGTTAAAATGACCAGAGCTGAATAGAAAGTTTGATCTTCAAGTATAGGACTCAGGTGAAGCCATAGAGAGGGTAGATGGGAAGGGTAAATCATGAATGACTTAATGATGTTGAACTATTTGTATTCCTACATGGGAAGAAGATACTGGTAACTCATATGAACTCTTTCATATATAGGAGCAGTTAGAAAGAGCATATATAGACAAGGAACAGGAAGGAGCTGAATATAATGGTATAATAAAGTATAAAGATGGAGTCAATGAGTAAAAAGGAAAGTACTGGGAGAAAGGGAAAGGAGAGGTAGAATGGGCTATGATATTTTACATAAAAGAGTCAAGAAAAAGTTTTTGCAGTGGAATGGAAGGGGGGAAGGCAAGGAGGAATGAGTAAGCCTTCACTCCCATCAGAAATGGCTCATAGAGGAAATTACACACTCAATAGGGTGTAGAAATCTATCTTACCCTAGAGGAAAAAAGGAGAGGAAAGGGATGGGAGAAGGGGAACAAGGGAATGAGAGGGGGATGTAGATGATAGAAGAGAGGGAAGATTGTGGGAGAAGGTCTTCAGAGACAACAAACTTCTGAGGTGGGAAAATGTGAAAGGAGAGAGAGAATGGAATGAATGGGAGTGGGGAGGAATAGAGTAGAGAGAAATACAATTAACAATAAAACTTTTTAAAAAATATAGAAGCAACTTCTCTGATGCACTTGTGATAAAGAATGCAACCCATCCCAGAGACAGAGCTGATGGTATCTGAACAAAGACATAAGTATGCATTTTTCCCCTCTCATTTCATTTCTCTTGAGGTTTCTCTAACTTTTGAGGGGAAAGGGGGTTTATGTTTACTTTCACAACCAGATTATTATAGTAATGTGAAAATAAATAAATAAATCATTTAAAAACAGTTATATTGATTGATCCTCCTCCACATCTTTATTATTTGCTCTTATCTTTACTCACACAGCTACTACAGTAGTATTTGTAATAGTTTAGGTGAGAGGTGATGAAAGCTTTTATCTGTGAGGTGAGGGAGAATGAGAACTCAAGAATAAAACCAAGGTTGTGGATCTAGGTGCTCTTAACAGCAGCCGACAAATTTAGAAACAGGATTACTTTTGAGGAAAAGAAAATGAAATTTGTTGTAGACATTTTGAATTTGATATGTTTACATAACATCTAGTTTGATATGTCCATTAAGAAATTAATGATGTTGAATTAGAACTTAGGAGATAGTTGTATAAGTCTGTGAATGATATGCATTGAAAAGAACTTTAGGTGGAAACCAATGTAAGTTGATATTTCTAGTTATTTTCATGTTACTTCTCCCATTAGATTTTTATCTTTCCTTTGAATGAGTTGTGTCTTTTGCTTGACTAAAATATAATTATGGGAACTCTTCAGTAATAGTTTTAGGAGTTTGGATCCACAATCTATCTTGAATGTAACTTAGTTATTCCCCTTTGGATCTCAATATGTAGTAAAACCTGGAGAGGGTGGTATATCAAAATCATTCTATAAAAGTACTTGTGCTCTAATATTTTGGGCAATATCTAATCAATGTAGTATAAGTGCTTGAGTGTTTTGAAGGCTCAGAGAGGAGAGAGGAGGAAGTGATCAACATTGTCAAATGTAACATAGAAGTAAATGCCACAAATTGAGAAAAGGCTATTTAATAGGATGATTAAGGAATCACTGATAATTTTGAAGAAGGGTTTTCATTGGAATGATAAGGTCAATAGCCAGCCTGCAGAGGGTTTTAAAAAGAGTGAGAGTGAGAGAAGAGGTAAGTTGATGCACTGATTATAGAAAAAAACTTTTCAAGGAATGTAGCAGAGAATGGAAAAAGAAATATAGCTAATTGGTCTGGTAGGATAACATGAAAGTTTTCCCCTCTTTGGGGAGACAAGTATTTTTGTAAGCATCAAAAAAAGAAGCCAGTAAGTATGGAGATTAAAAATGAGAGTAGGGATAATGCTAGGGGATGTTTATCAGAGAAGATGGAAGTAAATGGGATCAAAGGTATATTTTGGTTCACCTTCATAAGGAGAAAGACTTATCAGAGAAGAGTAAAAAAGAAAACAGTGAAATATAGTGTCTGAGGGATGGGATATGAGAAGGGGAGAGAGGTCTTGACAAATAAGCTTGTGTGTTTGTTTTGTTTTATTTCATTTTCAGCTAAGAGGCAGAAGAAAGGGGTGTCAAGGGAAGTTTGAACAGTTTCAGTTGAATAATGAGTTCAGAAGCCAAACTTAGAGGATTTAGAAGAGTGAAAAGAGAAGTTGCTGGGATGGAGGTGGGAGAGGTTGGGGTGGGTTGGGGGGACACCTAAGATGAATGACTTTCTCAAGGATTTTAAGATGAGAAAAGGAGAAAAAATACAGTAAATTAGAAAGCAAGAACTGGTAGGATCAAGTAAGGATTTTGTAAAAATGGTAGATACATTGGTTTTCCTAGGGATCATATCAAGCACATAAATGTTTGCAAGCATCAACAAAGGTATCAACAAAGAAGTAAATAAATACAGAGATTGAAACAATCAAGAGAGATTAGGAATGAGAAAGAGGTCATCTCCTGGAGAAAAATGGGAGTGGATGGGAGGAGTCAAATTCTAAACTGTCCTCATTATATTTGTCTCCCTGTGAACTTATTTCTGTTTTCTTCTTTACCCCAAAAGTTTTATTTTATTAATGCCATATTCCTTTTTTTTCTTCTTCATTGGCATCATTGCCCACCCTCTTTACTCTTCACCCCTGCAAGTTCTCCATTGTAACAAATGGGCAAAAGATATATTAGCAAGGAATTGAAAAACATAATTTTTTGTTGTCTTCTAGAGTAATTATTTATCTTTGCATTGATCAGAGGTCTTGAGTCTTTCATTTATTTTCCTTTACTTTGCTGCAGTCACTGTACAAATTGTGCAATCATGTCTTGATAATGTCTGTCCTTCCTTTTTGAAAAAGACCATGACATCCAGGAAGTTGATGAAATGACATATAGGTGAATTGGATTTGAGTGAGGAGGGTGCTTTTGCTAAGTTCATCAACTTCACCTTCTTCTTCAGAGCCATCTGAGTCCAGTGGCAAGATACAAATCAGGACGACTGGAGATGACCCTGAGAATGAGATAATTAGTTAAGGGACTTGTCCAAGGTCACACAGCTAGTAGGCAGATTTGAATTCAGGTCTTTCTGACTTTAGGGTTAGAGCTATATCCACTGTGATATCTTATGTATTGTATCCCTCCATTAGAACATCCCTAAGATCAAATTTCTCTTGCTTTTCCATTGGTACACCCAGCCCTTAGTACAGTGTTTTTGTGTACAGTTAAGTAATTAATAAATACTTTTTTTCATTTTTTTGTTTCTGTACTTTTTTCATTTTTTAGAGTGAAAGATTTCACTATATTTATGTAATGTTAATTTGCTCAGCCATCTTATGGCTGATGGACATTCTCTTAATTTCCAGATCTTTGCCACAGCAAAAAGTCCAGTTATATTTTTTCTGTCTTTGATTATTTGGGGAAACATGCCTACTAATGAGACTGCTGGATAGGGGCATATTACTAAAATGGAAATTCTGTTAAATTGAAAGCAAAAACAAATAACAAAAGCCACCTTTGAATGGATGAATAAAACCAGGATAAGTATTTTTAAATGATAAAATCTGTAAGTTACTCATTAGATAAAAAGGAAACATTCATTACAAAATACAATGCATACTTACTTTTTTCTTTTTTTTCCCCTCTTGCTTTTTGCAAGGCAATGGAGGGAAGTGATTTGACCAAGGTTACACAGCTAGGTAATTATTAAGTGTCTGAGGCCATATTTGAACTTAAGTTTTCCTGACTTCAGAGCTGGAGCTCTATCCACTATCCACCTAGCTGCCCCCACACACATTTTTGTCAACAAAAAAAGAAAAAAAAGATCAATGAATTGAATGTGCCACTAAAATACTAGAAAAGCAACAAGTTTCAGTTGTTTACCAGAATTCCTGGACTAATTAATACCTATCTCTCACAAGAGGGTATTAGTATGTGTCTGTCCAAGTATATTCCTTTTGCCAATTGTCATTTTCTTCTCTTGTCATTTTTTTTCTTGCCTATCTGATGAATTGTGAAGTAGAACCTTACAGTTGTTTTAATTTGTTTTTTCTTACTATTAATGACATAGAATATTCTTTTCTATCATGATTGATAATTTGTCTTGCCTCTTGAGAGCTGCCTTTTCATATGTTTTCATTACTGGTAAGGCTTTTATTCTTTTATATATTTGAATTAATTATAGATGTAATAAATAACAGATCCTTATCAGAGAATTTTGCCTCAAAATATTCTTTCTTTACTTAATTGTTCTCTTACAATTTTAGCTGCATAATTTTTTTTGCAAAAACTTTCCAATTGGGGCAGCTAGGTGGCGCAGTGGATAAAGCACCGGCCCTGGAGTCAGGAGTACCTGGGTTCAAATCCGGTCTCAGACACTTAATAATTACCTAGCTGTGTGGCCTTGGGCAAGCCACTTAACCCCATTTGCCTTGCAAAAAAAAAAAAAAACCAAAAAACTTTCCAATCTTATGTTATAAATATGACCTATCTTCTCCTTGATAAATAATTTTCCTTCAAGTCACAGATATGAACTATATCTCTTTCCATGATCCTTGAATTTGTTTTATGATAGAATTATTTATATTTAGGTGAATTTCAAGATGATTATGATGTTACAAGATATTAAACCAAATCTAATTTCTGCCATTCTGCTTTCCAATTTTCTCTGTAGACCTGGCCCTAGTTTGATATCTTTATATTTATTAAGTACTATGCCACTATATTTACTCCTTTCTGCATCCTATATACATAATCTGTTCCACTGATCGATTTTTAAATATTTGAATCAATACCAAATAGTGCTGATGATTGTTCATACTGGTGGTCCCATTCCTTCCTACTTTTTTTTCATAATTTCCCTTAATATTTTGACTTTTCATTACTTCAGAGGAATTAATTAGTTCAGGTAGTATTGTCATTTTAGAATGGTACAACTATAAGCATTTAATATCCTTATTTTTCTGTCAATTTCTGTAAATAGGGTTTTACCTTATTCACTTAATTCCAGTGTATGTTTTGATAAATGGACTCCCTGATGTATTATACATTTTGTAGGTATTGGAAATAGAATTTCTTTTCCTATTTCTTCCTACTGAATTTTGTTGATAATGTAGAAAATCTGGTAATTTTTTGTTTGTGTATATCCTATGATACAACATTGCTGAATTATTAATTGTTTTAACTAATTTTAGATTTACATTTTTAACTAATTTCAGATCATTAGAAATTATCATTGGAAAAGAGATAATTTTGTTTAGTCTCTGTCTATACTTATTTCCTCTTTTTCTTTTTCTTGTTCTATTACTGTGTTAGTATTTCCAGAACTATACTAAATAATAGTGGTGATGTGCATCCTTGTACTTTGACCTTGTCTGGAAAGGTTGCTAGCAATGTCTATTTTAGAACATATTAGCTTTTTTTTTTTAGCTTGATACAATTTACCACATTATAAGGAGGCACATTTATATCCATGCATTTTAGTACTTTTGGGGGAAAAAGCATAAATAGGTATTAATTTACAAAAACTTTGTATCTATTGATATTATAATGTGATTTTAAAGTTTTTGTTATTAATGTAGTCTATTATGTCCTTAGCCAAAGTAGGGCAGATTTCAGACCAGTTTGCTGAATTTGTACTTCCTTCCTTGCTGAAGCCTTTCACAGTGCTCTCTGGTTGTCTTTTATGCAGTCTTGGAATGAATAGATTTTCTTAGTGTTGTTTCTGTTTTTATTTCTTGATCATTATTCAATCTGTTGCCCTTTTTAGATCTTTACTGGGGTATCTGAAAGAGAGCTGTACTCTCCTATAACCTTTTATATTGCATTTTAACTGAAATTCCAGAGAGACATTCTTCTAAAGAAATAACTTTAGAAAAGACGCAAAGCTAGGATTCAGCTGCCTGGGGTTCTATTTTTCTATGTGATAGCAGCAGGCATGGGGCTGCCATTCCAATCACTATTGGTGTGAGTCCATTAGAGAAAATCTAAAGCAAAAATATCCATTTAGGGTTACGCTGAAAATGGTGCTCCCTTTCCTATCTGGAGTCGTTTCTTTACAATTGGCATATAGAAAAAACATCCAGATTATTCACAGCATGTTTCTTATTATAAACTATTTCTCTAAAAGAAAAGAAGTGTTGTTTTTAATTTCTGAAAAAGACAACATGACTTTTGCCCAAAAGCTAAATTTGTAAAACACATATACACACGCAAAAAAAATCCCATGGTTTGCCACAATCCCACAAATACTCATTTACTTAAAATGAGAAGTATTATTATATATTGTCAATATTTTTAATGACTAGTTCAGAGTCTGGGGTTGAAGGAAGAAGATAAGGATGGTAATGGTCTGGTTAAAGCTTTGGCAGTCTTTTAATTATTTACTATCCTGTATTGTACAGTGTCCATGCTTGAATGCAGAATAAATGTATATGATTGACTAGGGCAAATTTTAGTTGCCTTTTTTTCAGGGGTCTAAAAAATGCTTGTCAATCTGTGCTCCAGTGTCTATAATCAAGTAAAGCTGCTTCTTTATGATACCAACAGCTATTGTAATTTAAGCACTTACCTAAGGATCCTATAAAATTACTTTTCAGTTGCTTTAAGAAACTTCTAACGAGATTGTAAAGGAGTATCAGAAATTGAAATAAGAATGTGCAGAGGAACTTTTTCAATCACATTCATTTTGGCTTTGAGGTGCAAGACTGTGATTCCATCTAACTAGATTGTATTTCATTTGCCTTGCAAGTACTGTGTAATTTGTCTTGAGTTGCATGTATCAGTGGAAACTTGAGCCTCAAAGGATTTTCTGTCAAAAGACTTACTTGTATATACTAGAAATATATGCTACTATGTACTGTCCTAAGATTAGCTTTCTAGTCAAACAGTGACATGGCATCACATATGTCTCATAAACACTTTTTCAATGTAAGGCAATGGGATTAAATGACTTGCCCAAGCCACAGCTAGGTAATTATTAAGTGTCTAAGGGTGAATTTGAACTCAGGTCCTCCTGACTCTAGGGCCAGTGCTCTATCCACTGTACTACCTAGCTGTCCCCTCCCATAAACATTTTTAAAGCAGGTCAGTTTCCAAAATGGCTATTATACCATTATATAATTATAATAGGGAACATTTGACAACCCCCAAAAATCCAAAAATGGACAAAATTTGAGTTTTCTTGAACTATTCCTATCTATCCTAACCTGAGATTAAAAACTATACTACATTATCCCAGGGCCAGATTTACTCGCTAATTTAGGGTAGTAAAACTGCCTTAATTCAATCCACTATTATTGTTTAGAGAGATTTACTAATACAAGACTTATTATTTTTCCTGAAGAAATTATTTTTTCTGAAGTCTTACTAGTGAAAAAAATAGATTTATGAAACAATTAACCATTACTACTAAAATGGACTACTTTACCTCACTCTCTCACACATACTTTGGGTTTGGTTTTTTTTTAAAGATTTTGTTTGAGTTTTGAGTTTTACAATTTTTCTCCCAATCTTACTTCCCTCCCCCTCCCCCACCCCCAACGGAAAGCAATCTGTCAGTCTTTATTTTGTTTCCATGTTGTACATTGATCCAAATTGAGTGTTGTGAGAGAGAAATCACATCCTTAAGGAAGAAACAAAAAGTATAAGAGATAACAAGATCAGACAATAAGATATCTGTTTTATTTTTCTAAATTAAAGGGAATAGTCCTTGCACTTTGTTCATACTCCACAGCTCTTTATCTGGATACAGATGGTACTCTCCATTGCAGACAGCCCAAAATTGTCCCTGGTTGTTGCACTGATGGAATGAGCAAGTCCATCAAGGTTGAACTTCACCCCCATGTTGCTCATAGGGTGTACAGTGTTTTTCTGGATCTGCTCATCTCACTCAGCATCAGTTCATGCAAATCCCTCCAGTCTTCCCTGAATTCCTGTCCCTCCTTGTTTCTAATAGAACAATAGTCACACATAAATTGTGATTAGAATAACAGTGGCTTCCTTGCTGCTCTTCAGCAAGATACATTTTCCTTTGACTTCACGCCTTTTTTTACTAATTATAATTCATCCCTGGAATTCTCTCTCCTCATCTCTATTTCTTGATTTCCCTGGTTCCCTTCAGATCACAGTTTAAAATTCCTGCTTCTGCTTGATGTTAGTATTTTCCATCTAAGTTTATCTTTAATTTGTTCAGTCTAGCTCTCATTTGTATTTTTTTTTTCTGTTTGCATGCTGTTTCCTTCATTATCCCTGAAACTGTGCAATCCATGATGGCAAGAACAACTTTAGGTCTTTCATTGTATCCTTAGTGCTTAGGTTGTCCTGGGACCTATTATTGACCAATCAATTCTTTGTACTGATTGGCTCAGAGTGAATTCTAAATAGTAGTTAGTTCTGTTTTGGCCAGAAGTCCTGAGAATCTTCCCTTCCCAGGTTGATTTTTTTAACTATGCAAAAAGAGCTATTCCTGCTTCCTTTCTTTATTATTTGCCTTAATCACTGAGAAACCCTGAGGGTCTTGTCCACCCAGGTTGATTTTTTTGTTGTTGTTTGGACTAGCCTTAATCTCTGAATGGTTGTTGCTTCAGTCAAACTGAGGCTAGTTAAAGACTTTAGTTCAAAAAGGCCTAGGTTTCCCACTGTATTCAGGGCTAAATTTAGTTGTTCAGATCCAAGAGGAGAAAGTCTGGCTAGTGACTTTGCCCTCCCTCTCCCTCTCACTTAAGTCCAATTCACTTGATTTCATGGTCTCCCTCAAGATGGAAGGACAAATAGTAACAATAACAACAATATTTAGCACAATGCCCATATATAGCTTGTTGACTTGGTTTGATTTTCTTAGAAACCTAGTCTAAAACCAAGATGCAGCTTAGGCACTTGGAGAACCTGTTTATTATGCAAAACAGCTATACTGAGACCAATACTTCCAGAGCCAAGATGGCAGAGTAAATAGGAAATCTGTAATTCTCCCATATTCAATCCAAATAATCTTAAAATAGCTCCCCTAAACATATCCTGGAATAACAGAACCAGTAAAAAGACAAGGTGAAGCAAGCTTTTAGCCCAAGAGATTTAGAAGGTCAGCAGGAAAAGTCTGACTTACTTGCATAAAAGAAGAGCCAATCTAGGACAGGAAGTATCCCAGTGAGTCCTGCCTCAGGGATCCTGAGCTCCATTGCAATGGAGCAAGCAAATGCCAATACCAGGATCACCATGTGCCTCAGCATAGCCAGGGGAGTGGGCAGACACCAGCTCCACATATGCTTCAACAGAGCCCAAGGCAAATAGGTAGACACCAGTCCTACAGTTGCCTAAGCAAATGGGCAGACACCAGCATGACCCCACATATAAACCAACATAGCCAGGGAAACAAACTACATGCTTCAGTACAATCCCAAGGGAAACAGACAAGCATACAACAGCCTCAACACATGCCAGACACCAGCACTGGGATTCTACCTCAGCTACAATATGGTCTCCTACAGCACCAACCAACCACCCCCCCTACTGTACTCCCTCAGAGCAGCACCAGGCACAAGCGTCCTCCCAGGGCACTATCAGTGCAACATCAGGTAAAACAGCCAGTCATTAGCACAAGAAGCCTGAGACAGTGCCCTCTTTACCCCAGAAGCTAAGATAAAATTTAAAAGAAAGGGAAGAGACCAAAAAAGATGAGCAAACATTAACTACTCTGACCATAGAAAGTTATTGTAGTGGCAGGGAAAATCAAGACACAAACTCAGAAGAAGATAACAATGTCAAAATCTGTATGAGAAAGGCCCCGAAGTAAAACAGGAAATGGTCCCAAGATCAGAAAGAGCTCATGGAAGAAACTCAAAAAGGATCTTAAAAATCAAATAAGAAGGTAGACAAAAAAAATTTAGAAAATAAATGAGAGTAATGCAAGATAATTATGGGATAAAAAGAGGCAACAGTCTGGAAAAAGAAAACAATTGCTTAAAAAGTAAAATTAGCCAAATGAAGAAAGAGATGCAGAAATCCTCTGAAGGAAACAATGCTAACTCAGGAAAACAACTCTTTAAAAGTTAGAATTGGGCAAGTGGAAAACTAATAACTCTAGGAGACATCAAGAATCAAGACAAACAAAATAAAAAGAATAAAAAAATAGAAGAAAATGTAAAATATTTCATTGGAAAAACAACTGACCTGAAAAACAGACCCAAGACAGACAATGTCAGAATCATTGGACTACTTGAAATTTATAGTCAAAAGGAGGACCTGAACAGCATCTTTCAATAAATTATCAATGGAAACTGCCCTGATATACTGGAATCAGAGGACAAATTAGGAATTGAAATTTCTACCACCTAGCATCTCTTGAAAGACATCTCAAAATAAAAAACTCCAAGGAACATTATACTCAATTTCAGAACTGTCAGACCAAGATAAAAATACTTGCAAGTGATCAGGAAGAACCAATTCAAATGTCAGGAAGCCCACAATCAGGATTGCACAAGGCTTAGCAGCTGCAACATTAAGGGGTAAAATGTCATGAAACATGATATTTCAGAAGGCAAAAAAGGACTATAACTAAGAATCACTCACCTGCCAAAATTAAGTGTAACCTTTCAAGGGAGAAAATAGAAAGATTTCAAACTTTCATAAGAAGAACAGAATTAAACAAAAAAGTGATCTGGAAATATCCAGACCCAAGGGAAACGTAAAAATGGTAAAAAAGTAAAAGAAAGCATAAAGGATTCAATAGAGTTAAAGTATTTACATCCCTACATTTACATCTTTCCTACATGGGAAGATGAAACTTATAATTCTTAAATATTGTACCACAAATAGTATAACTAGAAGGAATATTTATTCACAGAGAGTATGAGTATAAAGTGAATTTGAGAGAATGACATAAAAAATTAATTAATGGAGGAGGAGAAGTATACTAGGTACAGAAGGAACTCCTTGACAATAGGGACTATCTTTTGTCTTTCTTTTTATCCACAGAGCATACAGTAGGCATTTTAAAAATGTTTACTGACTGACTCTGACATTCATTTATCCTCCTACAATTTCCTGAGAGGGGCCCCAATTTTTTTTTGTGAGGGGAGGTATCTGGGACCTTCTTAAGATGTTCAAAATGGTAGGAGGTAGGCATTTATAGAGAAGATATCCAAAGCTAATTGGATGTTTCCTTACATTATCTTCATGGTAAAATGCTGTAATGCCTCAGTTTAAAAGTTGTCTAGACTTGATCCCTACCCTATTAGCCTGAAACTTCCTGATTAGGCTTCCTCAATAAATAGCTTAGGCCTTATCCTCAAGCCTGTCATTTGGTGATGGGGCAATCCCACAATTTTCTCCCTACACACAAACTTCCTTTTGAATACTCAACCAAAATATGTTCTTTATACAAAGGTTTATGATTCAGGATTATCTGCCCTTCTATTCCTATGACCCCCTTCCTAATCCCAGTTTAAGTGGGAGGTAAATAAGTCCATGAAAAGGCCAAGAAAAGAAAGGATACTTGACTCTGAAATCCCTAGATCTTTTTAGAGGAGCAGCTGTGGCCTGCAGGGCTTGCACACTATAGAGAACAAACTCTGTTCACTGGAGGAACAGAAAGTTTTGGAAGTCCTAAACTGATCCAATAATTGAGGGCATGGAATTGTTCTTTTGCTGTTTCTTTAAAATTGAGACCCTCTAAATTTACATATAAATTAAAAGATAAAGCCCTGTATGGCATTTAGTTGCAACATGATCTTGGTGAAGAAAAGGGAATTCTTTTGATTTCTTAATTTCATATAATAAGATTCCAGTGAACAGAGCTATGATGGAAAGTGAAAATTTTCTTTTCAAAAAACATTATTTCTGGAATTAATTTCTATGCACAATGTATTTTTCTTACCATTGTTATCATTATGAGAAAGATTTTCATTATAAGCCTAAAAAGTACCATTTTCTAGGGCTAAGACATTCATGTTCTAGTTTTCTCAGTTTCCATGATAGAGAAGAAAATGAAAGATGAGGTAAGTTCTGAAGGGCCTGAATATAGAGTTGATCCCCCCAGGAAAGACAATCCTTTGTAGAAAGAAGATAGTCAGGGAAGGGTAAAAGACTGAGGTAGAAACTGCAGCCTTCTAACTGGGGTCAGAGAAAAATACTTCACCAACTTTCAGATCTAGAGGTATGGAGCAGAATTCTTATGTATTACAAGGTAGTAATTGATGCCTTAATTCCATAGTACCAGAATTCCACAGGACCTTTTCTAGCATTACTACCCCTTTTCTCACCCTATGTTCATAACATCCAATCCCTTGACCTCTTAGTTTTTCCCAGGTCATCACCCCTTTGTTAGCTATTTTCTCATCCCTTCATCATTTTCATCCCATAATGAACTACTTCACCATTATATTGTCTTCTTTTATAGTATCCTTGCTCATTTATCATATCATTGATCTTGTACTGCCAAACTGTAACCTTAAATCACTCTCATCTTTCATTGCCTTCACTTCTATCTGTATCCTGCTGAATGAAACTGAAGAAAATCACAAAACTCTGCTAACCATACAAATTTGTGATACATTCTTTCAACTGGGCTCTCACTACAGCAAAGCAATCCTTTTTCACCTACCTGATAGGATAAATATTCCACTTATCATGGTGGCTCTTCCAAATCATTACATGACTCCATAAATATCCTATGGCTCCCTGAGAAGGTGGAAAAATCAACAAGAGAAAGTTCTTTTCTGAATCTGCTCTTCATTAACTGGGAATAAATGAATTCTGGGATAGAAATGATGAAAATATTTAGGCAAAAAGACAATTCCAATTTAAAACTTTTGGTAACAGAGTAGAATTCTGAGCATAGTCTTACATGTACCCTAGACTTTGGTTAAGGAGATTTCAAAGGGTTCAGAAGAAAGGTAGAATTCCATGAAGTAAAATGCTTCAGAGAAAACCAATCCAGGAGGGTGAGACATGTTTAAGAATGGATATCTGAAGACACAATGGAAGACAGTTCCAATGAGGAAGAAATATGAGATTTGTCTGAAGAGACCAATGTGAAGAACTTAAATTTGCAAAAGAAATTTACAGTAGAAAGAAGTCAAATAATAGGGAATGAAGATATAAACATGACATAAAAGTAGTCAGGAATGCTAAAGTTTAGTATGATGAGGCTGTTGAGATATAAGAACAAAAAGTTATTTGTTGTTTTGTGTATGTGGTTTTTTTTTAATTTTCCTTGGTAAAGAATGGAGGGTGGAGATGGCGGAGAGAAGACAGGCACAGTTCTAAAGTCTCCTGATCTCTTCCCCATCTATCACATGAAACAAACCTCTTAAAATTAAGCTGAACCAGGAAACCCAGAAAGAAAAGCCAGAAGAGGAAGATATACCTCAGGATTTGTCTCCCGCAGCTGCCTTGGCTGAGTACCAACAAGTGAGTCTGGGCTCCCAGGGAGACGCAGCCTGGGATCACCCAGATTAACAGTTGAATTGGAATCAGGAATCTGAGGGCCCGAGAGCCAGACCTGCTGGATCAGAGGTGGGGCTGGACAAAAGGGGCTTGGGTCCACAGGGAAGCAGAGGCTCTGGTGTTGGTGCTGTCCCCCTGGAGCTTAGGGACCAGGCTGGGGGAAGAGTTCTGGTGCAGGAGAATGGCAGACACCATCCCTAGGCTTCTCGGGTCTGAGAAACTCTGAGGGCACACCTCCATTGCACAGAGGCCTCTCCTCAAAGGCAAATTACTTCTGCCTCAGGCCCAGGTGTGTGAGCAGAAGAACCAGCAGAGCTGAGGAATCACCTCAGGACAGGGTAAAGCCCACCATTGCTTGAAGGCAAAAGATTTCAATAGTTCCAACTCCTGCCTTCAGGCAAAGGGAGAAGGCCTCGCAACCAAGGTCACAGACACCCCAGAGAGGGCAACCAGCTCCTCCTACTGGCCAGCCAGAGAAACTGCACTCAGCAAACCCTTTAGCAATCCCAAGCCCAGGTGAGCGCCCCCCCCCCCAACTCAAGGTCTTAGCATAATGAAGAAGGGTCAGCAGAAAGGTGGATCCATAGAAAAATTCCTGGAAGGGAAAGACCCCAACTCAGAGAGACCTGGAACCTCTGAGGAGAATACAATCTGGTCTCCAGCACAGAAAGATTTCCTTGTAGAAATAAGGAAGTTTAAAAATTTGGGAGAGAAAATTAATACCTTAGAAAGCAGAATTGGACAAACACAAAAGGAGAATAAATCTCTCACATCATCAATTGGACAAATACAAAATGAGAATAATTCTCTCAGATCCTCAAACGAGCAAATGCAAAAAGAAATTAATTCTCTCAAAACCTCAATTGGTCAAACGGAAAGCTCTTTCAAACATAGAATTGACCAATTGGAAAAGGAGTTGCAAAAGGTTAATGAATAAAACTCCTCCCACCAAAAAATAATGGAGTCTACAGAAACTAATAACTCCATGAGACAGCAAGAGTCAGTTAAACAAAATCAAAAAATAGAAAAAAATAGAAGCAAATGTAAAATACCTCATCAACAAAACTACTGACCTTGAGAATAGATCGAGGAGGGGAAACCTGAAAATTATAGGACTTCCTGAAAACATTGAAGAGAAAAAAAGCCTGGACTTAATATTACAGGATCTAGTGATGGAAAACTGCCCTGATATCATGGAATCGGAGGGCAAAGTAGTTATTGAAAGAGTACATCGATCTCCACCAGAAAAAGATCCTAAAATGAAAACACCAAGGAATGTTGTGGCCAAACTCCAGAACTATCAGATAAAAGAGAAAATCCTGCAAGCAGCCAGAAAGAAACAATTTAAATATCAAGGAGCTACAGTAAGGATCACGCAGGACCTGGCTGCATCAACTTTAAGGAATCGAAGGGCCTGGAAAGAGATATTTCAAAGAGCATGGGAGCTTGGAATGCAGCCAAGAATCTACTTTCCTGCAAAGCTGAGCCTTCTCTTCCAGGGGAAAAAGATGGACATTTAATGAAATGGAAGAATTCCAAAAATTTCTGATGAAAAGACCAGAGCTAAACAGAAAATTTGGATATCAAACAGGAGGTTCAAGAGACACATGAAAAGGTTAAAAAAAGGGGGGGGCCGTAAAAGGAAAAAAATGCAATCCAGTAAGTTGAAACTCGGTATATCCCAACATGGGGGGGGGGGGGAGGAAAGAGACTCTCATAAATCCTGAGAAATGTAACTCTAACAGAGAGAATATACCTAGCCAGAAATGATGGACATCCATGACCTATCCATGAGACTGCTATCTAATGGGATGTAACTGGCTTTAACCCCACTTGGGAGAAAGAGTCTAATAACTCTCAGGAATTTTGACTCTATTCAGTAGAATATACTGAACTAGAAGGGACAGATACTCAGAATTTTCTATGACCTAGATAGAACGATCTAAAAAATACACTACCTCCTTAAAAGGGGGGACAGGAAAGAGACAGGAGGAGGGAGGGGATTGAATGGGACAAATCTCATTACACTAAGAGGTACAAAAAAACCTATGGTAATAGAGGGGAAGAAGGGAGCAGAAGAGAAACACCTGAATCTTCTCATCAGACTTGGCTAAAAGTCAGCCTACACATAGTCAGTTAACTTACAAAACATCTAACTTTTCAAGTATTAAAAGGGGAAAAGGGGAGGGGGGATGGAGAAAGGGAAGGGGAGTGGGGGGAAATAAGGGGAAATAACAAAAGTAAGGGAAGGGAAAAGGGAAAAAGGGAAAAGAAAGGGGAGGGTGTGATATATAGGAGTGCAAACACACTGAGGGGGGTGGTATTCAAAAACAAAATACTGGGGAATATGGATAAAAGGGGGGGAAGGGGAAAATACAAACAGAGGGAAGATAGCACAGAGGGCAATAAAGAATTAGTAATCATAACCTTGAATGTGAACAGGATGAACTCTCCCTTAAAATGTAAGCAAATAGCAGAGTGGATTAAAAACCAGAATCCTACAATATGCTGCTTACAAGAAACTCATTTGAAGCAGAGAGATACATATAGAGTAAAGGTAAAAGGTTGGAACAAACTATATTTTGCCTCAGCTGAAGTAAAAAAAGCAGGGGTAGCAATCCTTATCTCAGACAAAGCAGCAGCAAAAATAGAAATCTTTAAAAGAGATAAGGAAGGAAGCTTTATCCTCCTAAAAGTTACCATAGACAATAAAGTCATTTCAATATTGAATATATATGCACCCAATGCGACAGCACCCAAATTCTTAGAGGAGAAGCTGAAAGAATTACAGGAAGACATGGACAGCAAAACTCTACTAGTGGGAGACCTCAACCTCCTGCTATCAGATCTAGATAAATCTAATCATAAAACAAACAAGAAAGAAATTAGGGAGGTAAATAGATTGTTAGAAAAATTAGATATGGTAGACTTATGGAGGAAACTGAATGGGAATAGAAAGGAATATACCTTTTTCTCTGCAGTACATGGAACTTATACAAAAATTGACCATGTACTAGGACATAAAAACCTAATGATCAACTGCAGAAAGGCAGAAATAGTGAATACATCTTTCTCAGATTACAATGCAATAAAAGTCGTATGCAATACTAGGCCAAGGAGATATAGACCCAGAACAAACTGCAAACTGAATAACCTCATTTTAAAAAATGAGTGCACCAAAAAACAAATTATAGAAAGAACTAACCATTTTATCCTAGATAATGATAATGATGAAACAATGCCAAAACCTATGGGATTCATTCAAAGCAACTCTCAGGGGATATATTATAGCTCTAAATGCTTATATGAATAAATTGGAGAAAGAAGAAATCAATGAACTAAACATGCAACTAAAAAAATTAGAGAAAGAACAAATCAAAAATCCCCAATCAAATACCAAATTAGAAATTCTAAAAATTAAAGGAGAAATTAATAAAATTGAAAGCAAAAAAACTATTGAATTAATAAATAAAACCAAAAGTTGGTATTATGAAAAAAACAATAAAATTGATAAACCTCTGGTCAATTTGATTAAAAAAAAGAAAGAAGAAAACCAAATTGGTAGTATTATAACTGAAAAAGGTGAACTCACCACCAATGAGGAGGAAATTAAAGTAATAATTTGAAATTATTTTGCCAAACTCTATGGCAATAAATTTGATAATCTAAGTGAAATGGATGAATATTTACAAAAATATAAGTTGCCCAGGTTAAATGAAGAGGAGATTAAATACCTAAACAACCCTATCTCAGAAAAAGAAATTCAACAAGCCATTATTGAACTCCTTAAAAAAAAATCTCCAGGGCCAGATGGATTCACAAGTGAATTCCACCAAACATTTAAGGAACAATTCATTCCAATCCTATATAAACTCTTTGGAAAAATAGGAAAAGGTGGAACTCTGCCTAACTCTTTCTATGAGACCAACATGGTACTGTTACCTAAATCAGGAAGAGTTAAAACAGAGAAAGAAAATTATAGACCTATTTCCCTGATGAATATAGATGCAAACATCCTAAATAAAATCTTATCAAAACAACTACAACAAGTCATCACAAGGATAATACATTATGATCAAGTAGGCTTTATTCCAGGAATGCAGGGATGGTTCAATATTAGGAAAACTGTTAGTATACTCAATTATATCAACAACAAACCTATCAGAAATCATATGATCATATCAATAGATGCTGAAAAAACTTTTGACAAAATACAGCATCCATTCCTATTAAAAACACTAGAGAGTGTAGGAATAAATGGACTGTTCCTTAAAATAATCAGCAGTATCTATCTGAAACCATCAACAAGCATTATATTCAATGGGGAGAGGCTAGAGGCATTCCCAATAAGATCAGGGGTCAAACAAGGGTGCCCATTATCACCTCTACTATTCAATATTGTATTAGAAATGTTAGCATCAGAATAGAGTAGAAAAAGAAATTGAAGGAATTAGAATTGGGAAGGAAGAGACAAAACTCTCACTCTTTGCAGATGACATGATGGTCTACCTAGAGAATCCCAAGAAATCATCTACAAAACTATTGGAAACAATTAGCCATTTTAGCAAAGTTGCAGGTTATAAAATAAACCCTCATAAGTCCTCAACTTTTCTATATATGTCTAGCAAGAAACAGCAGGAAGAGCTAGAAAGAGAAATGCCATTCAAAGTAACCTCAGGCAGTGTGAAATATTTGGGAGTCTATTTGCCAAGACAGACTCAGAATCTTTTTGAAAACAATTATAAAACACTTCTCACACAAATTAAATCAGATTTAAATAACTGGGCAAATATCAACTGCTCATGGATAGGGAGAGCTAATATAATAAAAATGACAATTCTACCAAAACTAAACTATCTGTTTGGTGCCCTACCAATCAAAATTTCAAAAAATCACTTTAATGAGTTAGAAAAAATTGTAAGTAAATTCATATGGAGAAATAAAAAGTCAAGAATTGCCAGGAGCTTAATGAAAAAAATGCAAACGAAGGTGGCTTAGCACTACCCGATCTAAAATTATATTATAAAGCATCAGTCATCAAAACTGTTTGGTATTGGCTAAGAAATAGAGTGGTAGACCAGTGGAATAGACTAGGTGCAAAAGCAGGAGAGGATTATAGTAATCTGCTGTTTGATAAACCCAAAGATTCCAGCCATTGGGATAAAAATTCCCTCTTTGATAAAAACTGCTGGGATAATTGGAAGTTAGTATGGAAGAAACTTAGATTAGACCAACACTTCACACCCTTTACCAAGATAAGATCCAAATGGTTACAGGACATAGACATAAAAAAAATACTATAAGCAAATTAGAACTTCAAGGACTAGTCTACCTGTCAGATCTATGGAAAGGGGAACAGTTTATGACTAAGGAAGAGTTGGAGAACACCACTAAAAACCAATTAGATGATTTTGATTACATTAAATTAAAAAGCTTTTGCACAGATAAAACCAATATAATCAAGATCAAAAGAAAAGTAGTAAATTGGGAAACAATCTTTACAACTAATGATTCTGACAAAGGACTCATTTCTAAAATATACAGAGAACTGAGTCATATTTTTAAAACAAAAAACCATTCCCCAATTGACAAATGGTCAAAGGATATGCAAAAGTAATTTCCAGATGAGGAGATCAAAGTAATCCATAGCCATATGAAAAAATGCTCTAAATCATTATTAGAGAAATGCAAATTAAAGCTTCTCTGAGGTACCACCTCACACCTCTCAAATTGGCCAGGAAGGATAATGATCTTTGTTGGAAGGGAGAGCTATTTGGAACTATGCCCAAAGGGCAACAACAATGTGCATACCCTTTGACCCAGCAATACCACTACTGGGTCTATACCCTGAAGAGATGAGGAAAAAGGGTAAAAAACATTACTTGTACAAAAATATTTATAGCAGCCCTGTCTGTGGTGGCAAAGAATTGGAAATCCAGTAAATGTCCTTCAATTGGGGAATGGCTTAGCAAACTGTGGTATATGTATGTCATGGAACACTACTGTTCTATTAGAAACCAGGAGGGATAGGATTTCAGGGAAACCTGGAGGGATTTGCATGAACTGATGCTGAGTGAGATGAGCAGAACCAGAAAAATGCTGTACACCCTAACAGCAACATGGGAGTGATGTTCAACCTTGAAGGACTTGCTCATCCCATCAGTGCAACAATTGGGAATAATTTTGGGCTGTCTGCAAAGCAGAGTACCATCTGTATCCAGATAAGGAGCTGTGGAGTTTGAACAAAGTACAAGGCCTATTCCCTTCAATGTGGAAAAAAAACCAGATATCTTATTATCTGATCTTGTTACCCCTGAGAATTCTATTCTCTTTAAGGATATGATTTCTCTCTCATCACACCCAAATTGGATCAAGGTAAAACATGGAAATAAAGTAAAGACTGATGGAGTGCTATCTGTGGGGTGGGGTTGGGGAGGGAAGTAAGATGGGGGAAAATTTAAAGCTCAAATAATATCTTTAATAAAAAAAAAATGGAGGGTCAAAGGAAAGAGACCTTTACTTAGAGAAGAACTACCAGGTTCACTGACAGTAGAAAGAAGGCAGAGCTATGTAGCTAAAATTTTCATTTTTTACTTGTTTTCCTTTAGGAAGGAGAATGACCTTTCAACTGAAACAAGACAAAAACTGCTAACCCAAGATAAGTAAGAGAATATCTGACTGCCCTTGATGAATTCAAGTCATCTAGCCTAGATAAACCTCTGATACTGAAAGAACTGGCAGATGGTTGCTAAGCCATTGTCAGTAATACTTGAAAGATTCATCCATAAACATGGGAGAGCTGTCATGAATTTGGAGCAGGGCAAATGTTCTAATTTTCAAAAAAAGGAAGGTAATAAAAATCTGTAAACTATAAGGCAATTAGTTTGACTTTGATTCCTGGGAAAATTCTAAAAGGAGTAATGTACATCTAGAAAAAAGAAGCAATAATTTCAAAGAGTCATCCTGGCTTCATCAAGAATAAATCATGGGGGTGGCTAGGTGGTACAATGGATTGAGCACTGGTCCTGGAATCAGGAGTACCTGAGTTCAAATGCGGCCTCAGACACTTAATAATTACCTAGCTATGTGGCCTTGGGCAAGCCACTTAACCCCATTGCCTTGCAAAAAAAAAAAAAAAAAGAATAAATCACATGGTTGTGTTTGATGGCACATGCTTGTCACCCCTGTTAATGGGGAGATTAAGGCTGGTGGATCACTTGAATTTGAGAGTTCCAATTACTAAATTCTAAATTACTTATTTCTATCAGAGGAGTCCTAAAGTCAGTTGGGAACCTAAACAAATCAAGGACCCATATGGTAGCCCTCAGGAGTTGGAGGACAGGGCACCAGGCTGCCTAATGAGAGGCAAATTGACTTAGGTCAGAATCAGAGAAAACTGAAATTTCCATGGCTACCTGGAGTGATGTAGGGTCTATGTATGTCCAACCTAAGTGTGAAAGGGTCCCAGTTTCAAAAAAAAAAAGCAACAAAGAAAAGAACAGATCATACCAAACAAACTTTATTTCTTTTTTGTACAGCATTACTAAATTAGTAGGTGAAGAAATGTTATGGATATTGTTTTTAGCTAAACATTTGATGAAGTATTTCATATAATTTTTATAATAAAGTTGGGAGAATTTTGATTAAACAAAACAAAATTAATTCAGAATTTCTTGGATGTTTTCAAAGATTAATTGTCAATGATTAAATGTAAATTTTTGCAAGCAGTTTTCTGTGATGTTCTGTGTCTATCTGTTTTTGGAATTGTGCTGTTTATCATTTTGATCAGTGACTTGGATAAAGATATAGAGGGAATGTTCAACAAATGCATAGATTACATAAAACCAGTTGGGACACCTAACTCGATGGAGGAGAATCAGGATCCAAAGGAATCATAATGGCTTAGAGCAATGGGCTGAATCTAATAAGATAAAATAGAAATGAATGGAGTCTTGTATTGGGTGCAAACCAATCAATAAACATTTATTAAGCACAAACTATGTAACTAGCACATTAATGATAATGATGATAATAATAATAATAATAATAATAATAACTTAAAAAGGCACTCTCTGCCCTCAAGGAGCTTATATTCTAAAGGGGGAAGCAGTGCAAAAAGGGAGTCAGGAAAGTTAGGGTTGAGGCAGGGGTGGAGTGGTGGAGAACAGGAGACCAGGGAGTATTCACCATGAGGCATCTTGTTCCATGGGGCTGAAACCTTCAGAGCACAGATGCAAAATGAAGGGAGCTGGACCTGAGGTTTCAGTTTATGCGCTCTATAGAGGAAGGAATTGGGAGAAATCAGATGCTCTGCCCTTCAGCCCTCCAAATGGAGGGGAAAGGAGGCTGAGGGAGGTAGTTTAAGTCAAAACTTGAGTGAGAAACCTAGTGGCAAGTTTAAAAATATAAAAAGTTCATCTTAGGAGGGGCTTCTTGTTTTATGGAGTTGAAACCAGGCAGGGAAGCTTATGCTCTTGTTAGGAAATTTTCCTCATATCAAGACTCAATTACAATAGATCAGCTTCAGAAGTACAAAATAGGGGAGGCATGGTTAAACAGCAGCTGTCTGGAAAAAGATTTTGGAGTTTTAGTCAATTGCAATCTCAGTAGGAGTCAATAGTGTATTGCAATAGCCAAAAAAAAAAAACAAAACAACTAGAAAATCTTGAATGCATTGAGAGGTAGAGCTTCAAGTCAAGGTCTCACTGTATTCTGTCCTTGTCAGACTTTATCTGGAGTATTGTGTTCAGTTCTGGGTGTCATGCCTTAAGAAGAACATTAAGAAGCTAAAGAATGTCCCAAAAGGGGCAAACAGAATGTTGAAGGACCTTAGATCTGTGACATGAATATTAGATGACAGAACTGGGAATATTTAGTATAGAGGGAAAAAAAATCCTTAGGCACTAGAGAACTGTCTAAAATAGTCCTTCAAGTATTTGGAGAGCTATAATGTGAAATGGGGATTTGACTTCTATTTGATCCCAGAGGGAAGAACCAGGAGCAAGGAAAAGAAGTAGTGAAGAGATTAATTTAGTCCTGATAAAAAGACTTCCTAACAATGAGCAATACCAAAGCAGAAGGAGCTCCCTCAAGAGGCTGAGGATTACCCCCTCCTTGAAAATTGTCAATCAGAAAGTTGCAGTGTGATAGTGAGGGATGGAACTTCAGGGACTGTGAATTCTAATCTTACTTTTGCTCATACTTTTATGTATGATCTAATTTTCTCTTTTGTCTAAGTGAAATTAATGACATTAATGTAGTAGTCTGTGCAAGAAAGTGACTAAATAGTGCTTCTCAAAAGTTAATGAGTTAATTTAAGATTAGTTCTTTTTTTTTTAATAGTCTGGGGACACTGGGAGAAAATAGACAGTGATGGGATTTGGGGGAAGAACCAGTTTTTCTATTCCATGTCAGTATTATAATTGTGGGAGATAATGTCTAAGTTTCTGTCAAAAATGAAAAACACTAATGAGTGAAATACAGTTCACATTCTGCCCTGTTTGACAGACTCATTCTGGACACATAGAGGTGGGAAGCAGTTACATTTTCTAGAAGCAATTCTTCACTGTCATCAGTTTTCAAGGGTTTTCTTTACTGCTTCTCACCACCCTCCTCCCCTTTGTCTCTTTTCAGATTAAACATGGTTTTAAAAGTGATCAGATCCAATTTAGGCTATTCTTTTTTATGCAGCTGTCCTGGAAAAGAGAGACTTGAAATCATACTATTCATCTCCCAGCATTATAGAGAAGTAGACAAGGGTATCAAGGTCCTTAGAAGACCTTCTGACAAAGAGATCAGAAGTGGCTTTTGTGAAGTTGTTAGATGAGGAGCTACCCTTAGATGTAATTGCATTTTTTTCACCCTCACAGTTCTCTCAGTTCATTCTCAATATTTCATCAAAAAAATTTGTCACCAGTTTCTTTTTAAAGAATATGCTGTTTCCAGTTCATTCCCTGCTGTTTAATATGTTATAGCCATGGCTAAGGTTGCAAAAGGGTTGTTGTGAGAGAAGTACTTTGTACACTTTAAAGCATATACACATAAATGTGCCTTGCTACTGTTAGATAGGACCTGAGTAAGCTTTTTATTGCAAAGGTTCTCTATATAGAAACTTCAAGGCCAATACATTAAGGAATGTTACATTTCTGTCTTGTTCTGTTTTAGCTGTAGAGTTTGTTTCCTATGCTATAAAGCTATTTTCAGGGAAGATATTTATTGTTATAGGACTTGGTTTTGTGGAAACCTTCATTTTTCTCTTAACTACTGATGAAATTATAATGTACTTTCACCCATATGGCAGCCAGTCACAGTATGTTTTACCAGGTTGAAAATGACATGTACAACATGAAGTGCTAGGAATAATCTCAGAGAAATTCCATAATCCCAGTTCGTATATCTTTGGTACTATATAATAATAATATATAGCATTTAATATGTGCCAGGCAATGCTAAATACTTTATCATAATGTCATTTGATCCTCATAGCAACTCTGGAAGTTAATCTTATTATCCCCTATTACAGATAAGGAAATAATAATTGTCCATTATTATTCACATATTAAAGATAAGAAAACTGAAGTTAAGTGACTTAGCCAACTGAGATACTATCTGCGACTCAGGTCCAGTTCAAATTTTCTTACCTCCAGGCCTGGATCTCTCTCCACTGTACCACCTAGCTGCCATGCAGCACAATTCCCAATTAAAAAAAAAAAAAGTTCAAGATGCTTCTACATTTTCCTTTGTTGGCCATATTATTTCTTTCCTTAAGACTCTTCGATGATTTCTCAAATGCCTGGGCTTTTCCTATCTTTACCAGGTGGTCCCTAATTTGAATTCCCTCCTTTCTAAATCATTTTTTCTCTTGCCCCGTTCCACTCTTTACTATTTCTTAAGTTTTCACTAAACTTCTCAGTGCCATCCTGACTGAGATACAGTCAAATTCTTTTGCCTCTTAGTTAAAACTGAGACAAGTTTGAACTTTTTCAACAGAAACTTTTACTAGGAGTTGGAGAAAAAAAATCAAGTGGGAGGCACCTAGATGGAGCAGTGAATAGAGCACCTATCCTGGACTCAGAAGGACCTTGAGTTCAAATGTGGCCTCAGACACTTAATAATTACCTAGCTGTGTGACCTTGGGCAAGCCACTTAACCCCACTGCCTTTCAAAAACCTAAAAAAAAAAAAAAAAATCAAGCGAATAATGCAACACCACAAGTTTACAGAGCACCTATTTTGAATTCTAGCCTAGAGGTTATCTACAGATAGGTTGATTTTCGAAACTTATACGACACTTAGTCTAACTTATTTTTATTTTATTCCCCCTTTCGTCAATCTTATCTTTCCCCATTTCAAAGCTTATGGTCCATGCCAAGCAGCCAAATTAGATTTTTCATTCTGTATGAGCCAGACTTCACATCTCAGAATATTTACATAGCATATTCCTTCTATATTTTGAAGTCTACCTGAATTTGCAAGTCCTTTTATACCATATTCTAATATATTGCTTAGTCACTCCTCAAAATTTTTGTTCTTAGTTTATTTCTTTATATAGTCATTTGTACATTTCCATTTACTTATTAAATATCTGAATCAAAGCAGCATGGTACAGTTCGAATAGGAGTGGATGGGGAGTTTTAGAACCCACATTATAGTCCTGTAATCCATTTTTATTTTATTTCAGCTGTTCTTACTCATTATATTATATTATATTATATTATATTATATTATATTATATTATATTATATTATATTATATTATATTATATTATATTATATTATATTATATTACTGTTGTCCATTTTTTTATTCTTAAGATTCTAAAAGCAAAGACTAAAGCTGAAAAGTGGGACTTTTTCTGGCAGCAATCTGTGGAATCAATCAATAATTGATTCTGTATTCAAAAGTTCCAAATAGTTTTCTACATTATTTTCTGCAATATGTTATTTTTTGTTTATTTGTCATATTATTCTGAAAGGCCCATGAACCTTTTTACCTCTTCAGATTTTGTTTTCAAGGTCAGCCTATAGGAATCATTTGTTCTTTTTAAAAATATTTTATTTATTTCTTTTTTCCATCAACATGCAATGGTAGTTTTGAATAATCATTGTTTGCAAGGTTTTGAGTTTTACATTTTTCCCTCCCCTGCCCCTCCCTCTGATAGCAATCTAATATTAGCTATCTATGTATAACTATGCTAAACATAAATACATATTAATCATATTGTGAAAATAGGAATTCATTTGTTCTTTTAATACTCTTGCTTTTTGCTTCTCTTCTGCCAATATTCCTTCTACTTGAGTTTTTATGCACCAAATCTGATATTCCCTATTTTAGAGAAATACTTTTCTAGAGAAAATCTCCATTATATATTCATTTCCCCCTACTCTGATGTTTATATTTTGAGAGCTTTGATTTCTAATCTAAATTCATTCCTTCTTTATGTTTAATTTCTCTTCTGTACCATTCTGAAGTTTCTTCTGATCCACGCTCTTTGGAAAAACTAGTAGGATTCTCTCATTAGAGAATTTTAGTTTATTTTTCTTCATATATAATTTTTTTTAATTGTTCAGACTTAGAGTTTTTACTTCTGTTTTCATTCTTTGCCTTAATGGCTTTTCTGCTTGGACTTTCTCTCATGAAGTTTTAATTTTTAGCTTCTCTCTTTTTGGTTCTGTCAATTGCTTTCTTCACTCTTTGACCTCCTTGCCTTTCACTGCTGCAAATCTGAACTGCTGGGTATCCTCATA
Source organism: Macrotis lagotis (assembly GCF_037893015.1). NCBI lineage: Eukaryota > Metazoa > Chordata > Mammalia > Peramelemorphia > Peramelidae > Macrotis > Macrotis lagotis. Next base: position 203,975,098 of record NC_133666.1, on the reverse strand, counting down.
CTACTTCTCATTTGGGGGAACATGAGGGTCTTCCCCACCCAAATCTCTGCTCCCATTAGATTTTGGGGATAGGATTGTCCTTAACTGGATTTCTAAGCTTGACCTCAGCTTCCCACACTTCTTTCCTATTAGCCTATGGCTCCAAGTTTTCTACCTCATCTACTACCCTGCCCATACTTTCTATTCCTTATCTTTATATTATCCCTTTGAATAGCTATCCCTTTCCTTCATATTCCTGGGAAGAATAACTGTTGCCCATTTCTTGTAGTATCAGGATCTTCAGATTAAATTACTGCTTTAGGAAATTCCTTTAGCCAGACAATGAATCACTGCCTTTTAAGTCACTGCTTCAATCAATCAATAAATATTTATTAAGTGCCTGCCATGTTCCTGGCACTGTATTAAGCTCTGGACATACAAAAAGATACAAAAGATAGTCCCTGCCTTCAAGGAATTCATATTTAAATGAATCTAAATCTAATCTAATGCTTGTACTCATTGTACCAAATGGGAGTGGATTAGGAATGGGGATGTTGAGAAGAAACTCTAGCTTTTATCTGATATTTTTAGTAAGGTTTTTTAAACCTCATATAGGGCTGTGTCTTGTGGATTCAACTGTAGTTATTCTGTATTTGCTATATTATAGAATTCTTTTTGAGATTTTTGGATTGCTGTATTGGGGAAAGTACCAAGTTTTTCATCCTGCTGGTTAGTCAAATAATCCCTTTTTGGTTCACTCATTTAAATTTTATCCAAGTTTTATCCAGAAGGTTATTTGGAAAAATCTTCAACTTGACCACGAGCTTTCTCTTTTCATGGCTATCATCTCTTGGTCTGAATACTCATATTACTACTTCTCTCTTCTAAGACATTCAGCCATTAGTGACTCCCAATAAGGAGGCTGTAAGTATACATAAATATGCTTAATCTAATTCAACACCAGGTAACTAGGATTCTTGTCTGTGCTGCTATCTGATCTGTGTTCACCTTTCTTTGAAAAGGGACATCCCTTTAATTCTCTTTGAAAAAGAACAACTTTACAAATAATTGCCTTTTAATAAATTTAATACACCCACAAGAGTCAATGAAAGCATCTCCGCTATCAAGGTGTCTTTAATCTTCTCAACAAAGTTATAAATAGGCATGTCCTACAAAAAGGAGATCACTCAAAGTCCTAACTAAACAAGGGTTCTATATAACTTTAATCCAGATCTCCCTATATCTCTCTGCAATTTATGATATTGTTTACCTTGACTAGTTTCTCTTTCTGACCATTTTCTCCTATGAATTCATGATAATATTCTTTCCTGCTTCTCTTTCTATGTGACTGACTACTCATTCTTAGTCTGGTTCTTTTCAGGGTCTTAATCCAAGTTGCACCCACTAACTACAATTATGCCATAAGGTTCAATTTGGATTTCTTTCTCTTTGTGCTCTATACTATATCATTTGATGATATCATCAGCTCTCACAGGTACAATTAGCATGTGTATGCAGATGCTTCCCAGATCCCTAAAACCAGCCTTTTTCTTTCTGTTGAACTATAGCCATTCATCCCCAATCGCCTCTTGGATATTTCAACTAGGCGCATATACACACACACACACACACACACACACACACACACACACACACACACACATATATATATATATATATATATATATACACATATATCATTCTTAGAAGTTATGTCTTCTTTAGACCAAGATCCCAAAGGTATCACTATAAGGTAACTTTAAGAGGGAGAGGGGAAGGAAATGAGTGTTTATAATGCACTATACTGTACTTTACAATTATTATCTCATTTGATCCTAAAGGACCTGAAAGGAAATATAAATATGCATGGCAGATGTTATTGGGTGGTAACATATTACCAGTGATGACTTTTGTGCAAGAAATGGTATGAACAATTATGTATGACTAGAAAGGGAATAGAAGTCACCTAGTGAAAACGAAAGACAACCCAGGGACAGGCTGGAAGTTGCCCTGATATTCACAAAATATTAACAAGCCAGAGTTTGTTTTTTTAAAAAATGTCACTTCATTGGTAGTTTATGAGCTATAGAATAAACACCCTAGGGCAAATAGGTGACACAGTGGCTAGAACACCAGGTCTGGAAGATTCCTTATCCTGAGTTTAAATCTGTCCTCAAACATTTACTAGTTATGTGACCCTGGGCAAATAACTTAACCCTTTTCCCCTCAGTTTCTTCATCTATAAACTAAGATGGAAAAGGAAATGACAAATTGCTTCAATATCTTTGCCAAGAAAACCTTAAATACAGTTGTGAAAAGTCAGACAACTGAAAAATGACTAGACAACAATAACACCCTGGAAGAGGATATACTAAATGAAAGGAGCAAGAATTATAATGAATAGGAGGTCAGGATGAGTGATAAGCTGTAGCAATGGAAGAAGTAAACATATTGATGAGACCACCTCTTTCCTGTACCATTGAAGCAGCATTAGTTTCATAATCAACAATTCCTTTACAAAAAATTGCTCTCTGAGCCAATTAGTCAGTCTTTCTAGACAGGAGGAAATTGGCTAAATCAATATAAATTTTTTAAGTTGACTGACTTTTCAGTTTTCAGTGAAAAAATTTGGGGAGTACCCATCACTAAATAACCAAATCTATTACTTCCCTCCCACCTCCCTTTTTTCAAATTCTTTAGAGTTAGTATAAATAGAGAATCAAGATAGGCACTCAAAATACTATACATGAGAAACCACCTTCTGAATTGTAATTTAACTGTTAAGAATTTTTGGCTCATGACCTTGGGTCATGAGGAATAGTTCTACTATGAGCTTTGTAATAATAATGGTAGCAATAATAACTTTCTTTGCAAATATCTCATTTCATCATCACAACAACTCTAGGGATAGGTACTATTATTATTTACATATTACAGATGAGGAAACTAAATTAGAAAAAAGTTCCTTAAGGTATAGCAAATACAGAATAACTACAATTGAATCCACAAGACACAACCCTATATGAGGTTTAAAAAACCTCACTAAAAAATATCAGATAAAAGCTAGAGTTTCTCCTCAATATCCGCATTCCTAATCTACTCCCATTTGGTACAAAGAGTACAAGCATTAGATTAGATTTAGATTCATTAAAATATGAGTTCCTTGAAGGCAAGGACTATCTTTTGTATCTTTTTGTATGTCCAGAGATTAATACAGTGCCAAGAACAGGGCAGGCACTTAATAAATATCTCAGTAGGATTTGAATTCTGAGGTTTTTGACTTTAGCTCCAGGGCTTTAATCTATAATATTACCTAAGTGATACAAACTATGGATTTTTTTATAAAGATGAGACACCAAATGTCTAAAATATTATATGCCTAAAGAAATCTATTATTCATAGGTAGGTACAGACTGTTAGAATCATAGTAAATGAATTTTTAAGAAGTCATAAAGAAAATGCAACTGTGTTTTATTTGTGTTCAAAATACAAAGACCAGCCATTAGCTGGTGACTATTTTTCCAAGTCCTTATGCATATGTATATATTCATGTAATTGTAGAATATCTAGTCTATGTCTTTGAAACAGAATTCTGAGTCTCAGATATAAGATTTTTTAGTTGTTTGAAAGAGACCAAAGCCTCCGGTGGCATAGGGCAAATATATCATTCTTTACACAGTATTAAAATGAAAAGGTTTTATTATGATTTCAGACTCCTTGGATGTAAAGAAAATATCAAAAGCATGGAACTTAGTGCTAGAACTGTTGAGAGTAGAAAAACTGATTATAGGTAGGGTGAGGAATAATGGCATCCAAGTAAAAGAGATGTGAAAGTAGAATTCTGGTAGGGAGAACTTTGAGAATTGTGTAACTCAGTTTCTCTGACTTTTACTTAAATAAATCTGATCAAAAATTTAAAAATTAGCTTAAATATTTTTTAAAAATGAAAAGCATTGTATCATTTCTCATCAATCAGCTTTGCCCACATTTATAGCTAATTGAATCTCACAGCACATTATAACAACTAATTAGAGTTAAAATAATGATCTTCATTCTTCTTAAATAATGCTTGTTCCATTATCCTTGGAGTTCATCATTTGCCATTTCAACTTCCAAGTGTAGACAAATATAAAAACTGTTTCATCCAAAGTTCTTGTTATCATTACAAATTATTGCCATTGCATTCCCATCTATACCTCATTTTTTTTGGATCTGTGAATATTTTTAATGCCTAGCATAACACACTTACCCTTATTGCACGCTGAGTTACAAATCTATTCTTATCATTACTTTGTAAAGCAATTTGTTCTGAAAGCTGAAAATTTCCCATTTTCTGGCTTACTCTTAGGCAGCATTATTAGTCAATTTGGATATTTTGAAATTGCATGCTCTAAAAGGTCATAGTCTTCCTTATCAACAATGGCAATACATTAATGGAATTCAGAGATTTACTAATAGCAAACAACAAAATAAAATAATAAAATTAAAAATTATAGTTATGGTTCAAATGTCCAAATGTCCAAATGCTCTAAAAACAAAGCTTCCTCATAATGTAGTGAGGAAGGGAACTATTTGTGAAAGCTTTTGTCATGTCTAGAAAGACAGTGAAAATGTTTTAGCCATAATTGTCTGCAATTTCTCTGCATTCATTATGCTTGACCAAAAGCCTAATATTATTCAGTTGTCATTCTGTGGATGGCCTTGTTTTTCAGTTTTTAAAAGCCAAAGAATGGGCAAAAAATTTTTATCACAAGAATGTCAGGCAAAACTGTTCTTTTGCCAGAGGGAGCCTTGTTGAATCTATGTCAGCAAAGGTCATTCATGACATTTGTTTCTCTGCAGCTAAGAAAGCCAGTCTCTCTAACTGTGAGTTGGAGTCTCACTGTCAATAGCCATGGTGGAATTAAATTCATTGTTTGATTTCCAAGCTCCTCATGGACTAGATACCCACAATAATTCTTTTTATTATGAAGGAAGTTCAGGTAGACACAATGTAATTTTGGACTTTGTCCAAGGTCACATCAGAAATCTTTCTATGTATCTTACATGCCTCCCCTGAAGTTAAGACCACAGGCAAAAATTTATTTTTAAAAAGTAATCAGTTATTTAAGAGCATTTATTAAACAATGTATGCAGAGAACTTAAGAAATTAAAGAAAAGTATAAAATGCAATTTCTACCTTTAGGGAGTTAGCAGTTAGGTAGTTGGGCAGCTTAAAGTGCTAGGGATAGCATGATGGGAAGAGTGCTGACCCTGAAGTCAGGAAGACCTGAGTTCAAATGTGACTTCCAACACTTACTAACTGTATGTCCTTAGACAAATCATTTAACTCTTGTCTTGCATTGAGGGTCATCCCCAGTCATCCTGACCAGTATTTGGTCATTGGACCAACATAGCTCCGGAGGAGAAAGTGAGGCTGATGACTTAACACAGCACCCCCTCACTCAAATCCAGTTCACAAGCATATCATGTCAACACCTACCCAATGTCATGGTCTTCTTTGAAAACAAAAGACAAACATCATCATCATCTAATAGAGTGGTAGGCTTATAGTCAGGAAGACCCCAGTTCAAATATGGTCTTAGATGCTGACTACTATGTAATTTTGGCCAAGTCACTTAATCTCTGTCTACCACATTTCCTTCAGCTGTAAAAAAAAAAAAAAAACATGGGAGAATACAGCACCTACCTACAAGGGTTGTTGGGAGGAACATATGAGGTACTTCTTTTAAAATATTTAACACAGTGCCTGCATAAGCAAAATTTTAATTGTTATTATTTTTAGTAGAGAAAATCAAAACACAAGAGAACACAAGCAAAGTACAAGTGAACAAAGGAAAAAGAAAGTTCTGAAAAGTGTATGAATATATTCATGTCTAAACATTTTCTGAGTTAAATATAGGAATGATTAACAAATTCTGTTGGGTTTAAAGAATAACCAGTTACTCTGTAAAAGTTTCTTGGAAATTAACTATTAAGAGAAATCATTCAAAAAAGCAATTAATTTAAAAGCAGGAGAATTCATTTCAAATCCATGGTTTGATTTTCATTATTTGTGTGATCCTGGAAAAGGCAAATCAATTCTCTGTATCAGTTTCCACATCTTCAAAATGGAGAAAATAAAATTTGATAATATCTAAGTCAATAAGATTCCTAGTGGAAGTTGAGAGAGCACTCAGTTTGGTCAGGGAATGCAGGATCAATCTTCTCCTCAGCACATTTGATGAAATTACAGGATGCAAGAGGCAAGGAACAGAGAAGAAGGGGAAAGAAGAGTGCCTATTTTGTTACTCTTTTAAAAGATGTGAAGAAGTTCTAATTAAACTTGATGAAATTATAGGGTGGCTAGCGATTGACTGAAGAATCAGCCACACATTTGTGGTCCTTAAAAAACAAGACACACTCTATGAAGTCTGTCAAGACCATAGCTCTTAGCTACACAAAACTCTACAATCCAGCAAGGAGAGGATTTCTTCATCTTCCCTCCCACACTGAAGAACAGAGTTAAACTGGTCAGTGAGAAAAACTGACAGGGTTGACCTGGCAGGCAGGAGTTCAACTACCCAGCCCAAAGAGACCAGAGGAGTGATCCACCCAGGGGAAGGGCATGGATCAAACCCAGCCAAGCAAAGAAGCTACTGCTTAGCAAAGACGTAACACCCAACTGGGAGCAGAGCAATGACAGCACAAGAAGGAGAAGGACCTCACAACCCAGTGATGTTAAAAATACAAGTTGCTTTAACTAACATATGTGTTTCTAAGTAGTATGTCTCTCTAGCAGGAAGTATGTCCACTCTTCCCTTTGTCAACATATTTATGGGAGAGAGGATTATGTAGGAAGATGGGTGTTTGCAGCTGCTGTTTTTTAATTTTTTTTTGCAAGGCAAATGACTTAAGTGACTTGCCCAAGGTCATACAGCTAGGTAATTAATAATAAGTGTTTGAGACCACATTTGAACTCTAGTCTTCTTGACTCCAGGACTGGTGCTCTCTCCACTATGCTTGCATCTGTTGTTTTTAATATGCTTTGAGTTAATTGTGCTAGCTGACTAAATCCTGAAGGTAAAGATAGATGTCAATAGGCATTCATGAGCTATGGTTTTAGGAATGAGATCCCAGAGAGCACCCTGAACCCAGGAGACTCCCAATCTGGGGAAATTAATCTGCAAGTTTAATTTGGAGAATGATCCCTAGAGATATTGCTATCCTACTCATCTGGGACATATTTAGGGAGCTATTTGTATTTTTCAGGTATCAACTGAGGAAAATATTAGCATTTGGTTTATTTTGAAGCATAAGAGCTGATAGGAGTAGTATGAATTTTACAGTCCTAGGAAAATAGAACTTAGAAATGCACTTATAGCAGATGTCAACTTCTAAAAAAAATTATTTTTTGAGCAGATCTGGATTGTGTATCTTGCAGAACAAATATGAAATGAAATCCAAGATCCTTTTGGACTATAGATAAGGTTTCCTTGGTGGCCTAGAAACCCTGGGTAATCAACTACAAGATATAATCCCTTTTTGGCAGCCCTGCATTGCTCTGGGACTTTTCTAAGTTTGATCTTTTTTTTTTGAAAGATAACTTGCTTCTTTAGTCAGGGATGAGTTTGGATTTCCATTTGAAATGAACTACATGTTGTAGTAATCCTTTGGAGAAATTCAAATATCCAGTAATATGCCATCCTCCAATAGCAATGAAGGAAGAAAGAAAAAAATCTATTAAATATTATGCTGATTTGTTGATATCCTATATATTGCAGGGATCCAATGAAAGAATTTTGATCGCCCTATGTAATGCAAGAGCTAAGAAGAATTTTTATCCAGTATGGTTTAACTCTCACCTGAAGGGAAGGGGATAACAATCAATTCCAAGTTCCTAGGCCATATTAAAAAAAAGAATTATGTACTTCGGAAGCTTATTTGGGAACAGATTTTCCTCAAAGATGGAACCTAAATTTTTCTTTTTTTTTATCTTGGGTCAAGTTAGACCTCCCTAAGAACCAGGCAGGCAGCAACTTCTGAGAATTTTATAAATTGTTGTGAATTTAAATAACTATATATTCTAACTGATTATAGTCTCTTGGACTAGACAGTCAAGAAAAACTCAGTCCATGGATTTTCAGAAATTGTGACACATGGACTTTATAAACATGCTTCTGTATAAGATAATGGGGCAAGGTGCTCAATCGTACAGTGCTTGAATCTCCCAAGTCACCAGAATTGGAATACAAATTTGCAAAAGATCCCCTAGCTTATTTGCTGAAGATATCACCTATTTAACTAGAGAGAAAGGATTCCTAATCAACTGGATTCTCTCTAATCAACTTCATATTACAGAATAAAAGGGAGAGGTACCAGAGGCAAAAGAGCCTTAAAGGAGAAAAGGACAAGTTCACAGTTTTTATTTAAGAGGTATTAATCAGTACTTCAATTAAATTTTGTGGAAGCTAAGATGGCTAATCACTGATTGATTGAAGAACCAATCACAGCCCTTGGGATTTTTAAAAAGCAGGACACACTCTCTGAGAAGTCTGTCAAGTCATTCAACCCTTAGGAACATTTATAATAAGAGTTCTGCAAAGGGGAAAGGAGGTTTCTTCCCCCTAATCTCAACTTCACAGCAAAATCCAATGGAACAGAGTCAAGCTATGAGTTGATCAACAAAAGGAAGAGGAAAGGCAGAGACAGAGTGGCAGAGACAAATAGAAGAGAAGGGAGCTGGGGAGACAGAGAAAGAGGGAGACAGAACACAGAGACAGACACACACATAGAGAGACATAGAGACTGAAACATGAACAGAGAGACAGAGTTTGAAACTCTGACAGTTTGGTTGAAGAGTTGAACTGCCCATCAAAGAAAGAGAGCCACAAGTACAGGGAATTCAATAGAATGGCCCACCTGTGAAAAGACTGATACTTGCCAGAATTCTCCTTCCCACTTGACTGTGGAAGCAAAAGCTCAAACCACAATCCTGTTGGCCCAGCTTCTTGGGGGTATAGAATATATTAAAGGAGCTACTCGGTTGCCTGAAGGCAACTTTTTCTTTCCATATGGAAGCAAGAATGGACACATCTACCTACTAGAGTTAAATTCTGTATCCTTGTTGAGTATCCTGTGGCATAAATAAGTTTTCTTTTATATGTTTTAAATGACCTCACCAGCTTTACATTCTATTTCAGTTTTGGATCTAAGTGACCAGGGGTCCATCCTGAGTGAGACCCAGATGAAGAGGTACCCAAAGTAGATGCCATGCCTATTGGGGAGTTGCATGGGAGCATCACAAAAAGTAAAAACCGTCAGATCCCTACAGTATCAATATGTGTTGCCTTGACCATGAGCATTGTATTCTGTCTATCTATCTATCTATCTATCTATCTATCTATCTATCTATCTATCTATCTATCTATCTACTGACTCTTTCTAATACTCTATGTATTTTTGAGAGAATATACCAGAGGTCTTTTGGGAGTAATGCTTTACAGCTATACTTCTTAATATATCATCACATTAAATGTTTTTCCTTTCATAATTGTGTTAATTGGTTAACTATTAGAGGTAGATGCATCTGAAGAGTCTTATAAGCAAGAGTTTTATGAGTATGGATCCATACATGATATTCTGAACTCAGGGTTAGTATCTCCCTCTCTAGGAGGATGTACTTCATTGAGTATAAATTGAGTATACCCCAGTGATCACAAATCCTATAGTTATGATTTCTAGGAGGCAACTTGAAGTAGTAGATAGAGAGCTAGCCTTAAGATAAAAAAAAGCTTAAAACTAACATTTGTAATAGATAGCATTTACATAGTGTTTAAAGATTTGCAAAATGCTTTACAAATATTTGATTTTATTCTTACAGCAACTTACAGCAACAATATATGCTATTATCTCCATTTTATAGATAAAGAAATTGAGGTAAAGGGAAATTCAGTAATTTGCCTATAATTTTACAACTAATAAGTATCTAAAGCTGAATTTGAACTGAGGACTTCCCATTCCAAGTCCCCCAACTTGTCCATCTGCCACCTAGATGCATATTGGCCTTGTGTTTCCATATGCCAAGTAACAATACAAATAGTAAGTTGAAGAGCAGTTTTTAATATCTCTTGATAGAGTGAATTCTCTGAAAGTTATCAGTATCAGGGGCGGCAAGGTGGCGTAGTGGATAGAGCACTGGCCTTGGAGTCAGGAGTACCTGGGTTCAAATCCAGTCGCAGACACTTAATAATTACTTAGTCGTGTGGCCTTGGGCAAGCCACTTAACCCCATTTGCCTTGCAAAAAAAATTAAAAAAAAAGTTATCAGTATCAATAAAATCTCATCTAGTTAAAAAAACAATAACAATACTTAACTATCAGTGTTGCTCTGAGGAAAGCAGCATGTTTTGAATGTTTAGGAAGCATATTAAAAACATCATTTGACAGAGAGAAAGATGGAAGCTTAAACTACAAATTGTTTCATGCTTTTTCATCTCTTCTACTCTAGTTTAAAAAAACAGTAATGGGAGCAATAATTGAGGATAACCAACAGTGCTAAAAGTCTTGAACAATTGGAAGGAGGGAAAAAACAAAATAAAGTAAAGATATAGGGAAAAGGTAAGGAACAGTGGGGGAGAGAAAGAGTTATAGCTAGAATTTATATAACTCCTTAAGGTTTTTAAAACACTTCATATATGTTATAAGAGATATATGTACTAAAGTAGTTTGGAGCTTTACAAAGTTTTATGCATTTTCTTAAATGTATGTAGACATGCATTTCTATATAAAGGTAAAATGGCAGTGGAAGAAGAGATGGATGAAGATTGGTCATAGAGAATATTGGGAGTTGCAGTCTACAAATGAAAACAACATCTGCATCTCCCAGTACCTTCTGTTTTGTTGCAAAAGTTATTTCCTCCCTTTCTTTTCTAGTGTTTTTTCTTCAAATTAACAACCTTCATATCCAGTGGCTTTCCTATAGGTATCTCTTACCCCAGATGTTTAATATCAAATATATAGCTAGATCCTTGCTTCATGTTAAATTATAAGGAATATTTATTTACCATAAACTATGCTCTAGATACTAGGATCCTATGTGCTAAGATTGAGGAAAATAAGATAATAAACAGAATTATTAATTATTAGATAACATATAGGATTGTTTTTTCCTTCCTACAATTCAATTCATAGCATTATAGATTTAGAGGTGGAAGGAATCCTTGAAGCCATCTAGTCCAACCCAATAATTTTGGAACAGAGGAAACTGAAGTCCATTTTAATTGAATTCAAATAGATATTTACTGACCACCTACTAAGTGTCTGGCACTTAGGACACAAAGGTCAGTCAATCGATTAACTAACATTAATTAATACACCTATAAAGTACAGGCATTCTGCTAACTGCCAGGGATATAGAGACAGGTAAAAAGACAATCCAAATAACTATGTACACACAAAATATATATCAGTACAAACAAATATATACTGGATAAAATGAAATTAGTTATTTGCATGTAATTTTCCTCATTAGAACTTGAGAGCAAGGATTGTCTTTTTTACTTGTCTCTATATCCCTGTCAGTTAGCAGAATGCCTGCCCTTTATAGGTATATCAACTAATGTTAGCTGAACTTCAGCTTCCTCAGTGAAAATGCTGAATCAGGTCAGGAGATGGAGTATCTTCTTTGATAGTATCAGAATCCAATGTCATTGGATCAGAGTAACTGAAGGACAGTAAAATGTAAGAAGACTGGAAATATAGGAAGAGACCAAGTTTTAAGATCAAAGGAGATTTTTATATTACACACTAGAGACAAACAGTACTAGAATTTATTGAGTATGAGGGAGACCTCTAAACTTTAGTAAGATGAAAAAGACACTTGAGTGAAGGATGGACTAAAGTGAGGACATCTGAGGAAGGCAAACCAGCTAGCAGTTTATTTCAGTAGTCTAGGCCTAAGGTGATGAGGGCCTGGACCAGTGTGTTGGCACCATCAGAGGAAAGGAGTATATCCAAGAGATACAACAAAGGTAAAAATAAGAGGGCATGACAACTGATTGGATATGGGGAGTGAGAGAGTAAAGAGTTGAGGATGACATCTAACTTCTTTCTGGGTTTTTGGGAAGATGATGATACCCTCACTGGCAATAGGTAGGTTAGGAATAGGGGAGTGGGAAAAGATGAGTTCAGTTTTTGACATGTTGAATTTGAAATATCCAGTGGACCATGGTATATGTGAACCTTAGCATAAAGATTAGGTCTGAATAAGTAGATTTTGAGAATCATCAGCTTAAAGATAATTGTAACTATAGGAACTGAGATCACCAAGTGAGATAATATAGAGGGAGAAGAAAATAGGGTTCAGGACAGTTCTGGGGGACACCTATGGTTACAGGGTATGGTATGGATGAAAATCCAATAAAGGAGAAGACTGAAAAGGAGAGGGTGAATAGATATCTGGAGAACCAGGAGAGAGTAATGTTAAGAAAACCTAGAAAGAAGAGAATTTTAAGAAGATCATGATCTTCTTGGCATGATCAATGCCAAAGGCTGCAATGAGATCAAGAACAATAGATTTAACAATTAAGAGACCATTGATCACATTGATCCCAGAAATCACTTTGGAGTGAGCAGTTAGAGTTGAATAATGATAGAAGTCAGACTTGTGAAGGATGAAGTCTGAAGAAACAAGGGTCCAAGCTTCTGAGTATATTAATTTATTAAGCAATTCATGCCAACATGCATGACATTTGCATAACAAATCTGGACCAGGTCTCCTCAGTTTGGCATGGACCCTAAATACAGTGGGGAGACATATTTTTGGATACAAGATTAAGTCATTTAATTTTTAATTGGAGAAAAGATTAGTGACTTTCTGAGTTGGGAGGGGGTGAGCAAATAGGTGTCATTCCCTAAAATGAGAAAAAAGAGGTGTCCCAGTCACAGGTGTGCTTCCCCCTTCAGTCAGATAAACAAGGAAATAGTAACTGAATGACTGGTTTAAGGGCCAGTATTCAGATAAGAAATAGATTGCTTGGGATGTATAATTATGAGAAAACTCCTCAAAACTCAAACTTCAAACTTGAAAATCTAGCTATGTTTTAGTCAGCATAACATAGGTCCTTAGTTAAGGATCTCTAACAAGCAGAAGTAGTCCAATTTACCAGTCATGCTGGTCTAAGCTCAATAAATGCCTTACACTTTTCTCATAGTTTCCATAATTGAATAAAGTTTTCTTACAAGATGGAAGTAAGATTTCCATAAGTGATTAGAAAGGAAACTAAGCTAGATCTAGAAATGAGTCAAAAGATGGAGTCAATGTAGTTCACTCAATTCACACAATTCCTATAGATTACAAAGAATGAAGAATAGAATGAAAGGAAAGGAAGTTTCAATTTGGAGGTAACTAGATGTTGTAGTGGATAGAACCTCGGACCCAGAGTCAGGAAGACTGAAAATTAGAGAGAACATAGGGAGAGCATAGAGGGACAATTGACTAGAGAATTTGAGGGGTACAAGTTGAGGGGTTGCCTCAACAAGAAGAAGGACAAGTTCTTCATAGGAATAGATTTGTGGAACATATCTGAGTGATGTGAGATAAGGAGCAAGAGACCTCTCTGTAAATAGCCTCATTTTTTCCCAGTGGAATATGAGACCAGGTTCTCAACTAAGAGGAAGAGGAGAAGACAAGTTTGGTGATATGGAAGTTTGAGGAGTCATGAAAAGGATGGTAAAAGTCATTGTGGTAAGTAGGATATCAAATCCATTATGATATAATAGGTATATTATATATATATGGTATAAAAGTAATAATTGTTGCAATGAGAACCCAGTTGAGATTATATAACATAGATCAATCAATTAGCCAAGAAAAACTTATAAAGTGGCTAACATATCAGACACTTTACTAAACAATGGCTATAAGAAAAAAAAAAGATGAAAGAGTCCTTGCTCTCAAGGAGTGTATAATCTAATAAGGGAAGAAAGCCTACAAACAAATACATACAAAACAAGCTATATATGGGATAAATAGAAAATGATTAACAGAAGGAAGGCACTGGAATTAAAAGGGATTGGGGAAAGCTTCCTACAGAAGGTAGAATTCAGGAGGGAGAAACATTCCAGGGATGGGGTCAGTCAGAGAAAATGCCTGGAGCCAAGAGTGTCTTGTTTATGGGTCAACCTGGAGGCCAGTGTCACTGGAGCAGTTATATATTGAGTATAAGCTATAAGAAGACTGGAAAGGTTTGAGAGCAAGTTATGAAGGGCTTTGAAAGATGAGCAGAGCTTTTTGTAGTTGATCCCTGGAGGTAATAAGAAGCCATTGGAGTTTATTGAGTAGGGGGCTGACATGAGCAGATCTGTCACCTTAGCAGTTGAAGGGAGAATGAATTGAAATGGGGAGAGACTTGATCCAGGAAGATTCCCCAGCAGGCTGTTGCAGTTTTCAAGGTGTGAGGTGTTGAGGGTCTGCATTATGGTGGTGGCAGTGTCAGAGGTGGAAAGGGCCATATTAGGTAAAATCAACAGGCCTAGGCAACCATTTTCTATTTAATAATAATGTTTATTATTATTATATTATACTATATCTAAGGAATAGACTTGTCAACTAGAGTAGGGGATGGCAGAAATGAAAAGAAGAAAAGAAGGTAGAATTTGAGTTGGGATTTAAAGAATAGGAACAAGTTCAAAGAAGAAGGGAGGGCATTGAGGGAATTAGAAATAAGTAAAGGCACAGAACTCTCATATTTTCTGTAACTTGACTGACTGTTAACAACCATTGCTACTGCTTATAATTTTTGAAAAAATGAAACACTTTCTCAATTATTTTGGGAATACAATTCTATTATAACTATTTTCAAGATCCCTGGGTCATACTTCCAATGATAGTGAAGCAATCTCTTTATCATCTTCTAGTGACTTCTATACACTAAAGAGATCATATCTTCAAGTGTCCTCACCATGTTCCCTTTCCCCCATTCCCCCATACCCTGTTCTTATTCATGCATATACAATTATTTATACCAATGTGGTCATGATCTTTGATTATGATAAAAAGCAAGGAATTTTACATAAAAATGGACATATATAAAACAATAAATATTGGAGCAGTTTCAGGCACATATGGTACTTAGTTTTTATATTTCTAAGCCTTTACAAATAAATACTAAAAACAAGGCTTAGTTTTTCCCTTTTCCTGTGTCCTTTCATGAGTTTTCTGTCATAAAAACAGGTCTCACAACAAGAACTGTTGTTGGACCCAGGGGAGCTGAGTCTCTCACACTCTCCCTCTAGGGGACCCTTCCTTCACAGCTCTTGTTCACAGATTAGGTTCAATCCTGTGGAGCTTGACTTCCAAAGAGATGTAGGCTCTTTTCTCCTATTCTCTGCCTTTTTTTTATACCCCCATCTGGTAAGCAGCCCTGGGGAAAGTCATTTAAAGGTCAGGTTTAGCTCATGTCTAGTCCAGAAAAGGAGAATGGAAAGTTCCACAATGTACAGTATAAATCAAGTATTTATTTCTTTCATTACAAAAGAAATGCTCAAAACACATAAACCTCAAAAGGGTACTTGATACAAAGCTTAAATATTTCTACCATACTATATGGAGAAGTTGATGTCTTTAAAAACCATGAAAATAGGAAACATTTGGTGGTACTTCTGAAAATATGACATGCTCAGCGCCAAACTAAGTATCCTCAGCTCCCTAAAGGAGATGATCTTCTGGCAATCCAGAGTGGTTGTCTTCTTCGTGAAAAACTGAAGTTTCTGCAGGGGGATCCTCCCAAAGCATAGCCAGCACCAAACTGAAGATCCACAAAGTCCTGAGGTGGCCACTCCTAGAAAGTCTATCTTTCTTTCAGGCACCTTCTTCTCAGGGAAACAAAAGACACAGCCTGAGGTCTGAGATCCTGACTTGTTTTTCTAGGTGACATGTTAACCCAACTGTGATGCCTGCCTTCTCCAGGCATTAATGGGGATTTGGAGGAGTCAAGAGGGTTACAGGGTTTGCCACATCATTTCAAAGTGCCAAACTCTTCAATTTATGGCTCACCACTCAGTCAGTTAATAAATATTATTAAGCATCAACCATGTGCCAGTACTGTGCTGACCACTAAGATATAAAGAAAAGATAGTTCTTGTTCACAAGGACTTCGCAGTTTAACCCTGTCTGAATAAAATAAATAGAAGAAAAATTGGAAACCATAAACAGAGGGAAGGCTTTAGCATTAAGGGTGATCAGGAAAGGTTTCCTCTAAAAGTTAGGATTTTAAGCTGGAATTTCAAGGAAGCCAGGGAAACCAGGAGGGGAAGATGAGAAGGGAAATAATTTTGGGTAAGGAGATAACTAGCAAAAATGCCCAGAGTGGGGAAATAGAATATCTTTTTTGAGGCATAGTAAGGACATTAAATCACAGAGTACATGGTGGAGGGGAAGGGGGAGTGCTAGGAGTGTAATATAGGAAATAAGAAGACTTGGAAGATAAAGGGGATTAAGTAATGAAGGGTCTTAAATACTAATCAGAGATTTTATAGTTGATCCTAGAGGCAACTACTGGAATTTATAGAATGGCGGTGGTGATGGCATGATAGGGTCAGAATCAGCTAATAGGGAAATCAGTTTGACAGCTGAGGAGAGGATAGACTAGAGTGGGAGAGACTTGTGACAGGTAGACCAACCATCAGTTTATTAGGGCTAGATAAGTAGATTTGATAATCATCAGTGTAGAGATGATACTTGAATCTAAGGGAGCTGATAAGATGACCAAGTGAAATGTTATAAAAGGAAAAGAGGGCCCAGGCAGAATACTGTAAGAAACTAGACATAAAGGGTATTGTGTGGATGAAGAGTCAGTAAAAGAGAAAGAGAAGTAATCATCAGATATCTGGAGAACCAGGAGAGGACAGGGTCATGAAAATCTAGAGAGAAGGAAATATAAAGAAGATGACGATCAAAAGTATCAAAGGCTGAAGTGGTTAAGCAGTCAATAGATCAAGAGACTCACCTATTTGCTTCCATTACAAGTAAGCACTGCTTGGTCTGAGAATTCATTGTGAAATGGTCAGTTTGTCCCTGATGAGCTTTGCAACTTAGCTATTCTGTTCCTTGGAAAAACAGACAGTTCATTGCTATGTTACAACAATTACCCAAATTGTAATCATTTAAACTATCCTAGGGTACAATGATGAAATTCTCTATTAATCATACATTTTCTTAATAGTAAAAACTTTTTAAATTAATTTTTATATTTAAAATGATATTGTTTTTGCTTTTCAAAAAGGATATAATTCTTAATTTTTTAGACAGATTTTCTTCACTGTTGGGGTGCTCTAGGAGAAGTGAAATTAATTTGGTAACCTGGGTAATGAATTGAATGCCCCATATTATATTTTCATTTACAGACATTGCAATAGAAGTAGTTTGGGGTTAGAGGCTACCAGTGGGCAGCAAGAATGGCAGCAGTAGAGAAGCTATGGACACTTTCCAAAGAGTTTGGAGTTAAATCATTCCAATCTCAGTATCATTATTAATCTTCAATCTAACTAACTGATCTACTAGCTCATCTAGCTAACTGTTGTTAGCATTTCCTCACCATTTACAGAAAACAGATGGTCCTTACGTCACTCCTCAGAGAGCTGCATTTGCAGAACAGACAGCAAAAAATAGCCCAGCATCCATACATTTTTCTGTACATTTAAGATCTTTTGCCAATGGTCTATAAGTAGATTCTGAAGTATTTAATTCTGGATGGAGCAAGGAAATAAACTATTAAGGACTGAGGACAATCATAATTTACCACAGAAACATTTGTCTTTGGCATATATTTTTCCTCTTCTTAAGAAGTTCAGAACTTGCATCACTATCTTCCTCTCCTCCCAAACTCATGCCTTTATACTAGGGGAAATTCAATATCCCCCTAGATGCTTCCTCAGCTCCCTTACCTTCTAGTTCCTCAGCCTCCTTAAATCCCATGATTTCCTTCACTCTGCCTCAGTCAGGCAGTAGACTTCATCATCTCCCACAAGTGCACCACTTCCTTATTAGAAACTCTGACATTTTCCATAATCTTTCATCATTTTACCTTTCCTTATGACCCCCTTCTCCTAAACCTATTCTTTGCACTGAGACCCCCCCCAATTCCTTCACCTCTCAGTACTTTCTTAGTCTTTTACCTCTATATTGACTTTATTTTCTTCTCTCTTGAATCTTGATGCAATATTCAGGCATTTCAACTTTACATTATTCTCTGCCATCACATTCCTTGTCCTATGGTCACTGGTTTCTTGCCGAATCTCAATCCTGGATAAATTCCAGCATCCTCCTCTTCCTCTCTCCCACAGAGAGCCTCTGAAGGCACTTGAATACAACAGCATAATCTGATTGGGTAAGTTAGAAATTCATGTTATCTAACTCAACAGGGTCCTCTCTTCAACAAGAAAATCTTTTTAGTCTTCCTAAATGATTCTATATCTTGCTTCATGAAAACTCTATTTCAAACCTTCTCTTCTCTCATCAAATCTTCATATTTCCTCCCTCTCATTCCACACCCCATCTGAAAATCTTACCTGTTATTTTACTGAGAAATTTGAAATGTGAACTTCCTTTCCTCCCATTCTCTTCATCTCAAAACCCCTTGATTCCATCTCCTTCTCTTTCCACCTTCCCTCTCTGACAAAGAGATAATCATTTTTTCTTGCCAAGTCCAATCCTTATTCTTGATTGCATTTCTTCTAGGCTTCTCCAGCACATTGAAACCTCAATAATCCTCTCTTCCTTCTCCCTATATACTGATTCCTTCCCCTTTTTTGCATTTAATCATACCCAGTATTTCCCATCCTCTAAAAAAATAGAGCTCATCATTCATCTTATAGTTTTCTTCTCTTTCTAAGACAAAGTCCTTGAAGAAGTTGTCAATACTCCATTTCCTCTCTTTTTAGTTTTTCTCAGGCCTTTGCAATCTGGCTTTTGACCTCATCACTCTATTGAAATTGATGTCTCCAACATTTCTAAAGATTTCTTTGTTGCCAAATCTGGTGATCCTTGATTAGTCTTTATCTTTTTTTTGATCTATCTAGGGCACTTAATACAGTTGACCACCCTTTCTTTCTGAACATCCTCTCCTTTTGGGTTTTGGTGACACTAATCTCTCCTGGGATCATTCCTACTATCTGACTACTCCTCATTTTTCTTTGTTGATTCAACAGCATATCATATGTCCTAGGCCCTATTTCTCTGCTCCAACTACATTTTTAAATAAATGTATTGCATTATATAACTTACAGATATATATGCATGTATATTACAGATATATATATGCAAATATATTAAGACAGACTTTTCATATGCTATAAAGACATATGTGTGAACATATACTGGTACACATGTATATGTGTACACATACATTCTCTCAGTCTCTCTCCTGACTTTCAAACTTAAGTCATTAATGGTCTATTGAGTATTTTAGATTATATGCCCTGGAGCTATCTTAAATTTAACATATTCAAAACAAATTATTATCTTCACACCCTCTCCCCAGTCTTCCCTCTTTCAAACATTCCTATATGTGTTTTTATTCAATTTTGTTTTATTTTCAGCTCTAAATTCTTTCTCTTCTCCCTCTCTCCCACCTATTGAGAAGGCAAGAAAAACAAAACCCATTATGAATATGTATGGGTATGCAAAACAAATTTCCACATTAGCTGTGTTTTAAAAAAACAAGAAAAGAAAAAAATAGAAGAAAATAAGCTTCACTCAGTCCATCAGCTTTCTATGTGGAAGTAGATAGCATATTTAATCATGAGTCCATTGGTAATTGTCTTGATCAGTTGCTATCTTTGCTGTATGATTGGCTGTTAACTAGAACTTTTACCTGGAATCACAAGGAACTTAGTAAGTTTTTTCTTTGTTATTCTTATGTCAGATCAATTTGTGCCCTTGAAGGCACAATACTGATATTATAATAACATGGCTATCCTTTCTTTTCATAGAAAAATTTCTGAAATCAGGGCAGGAGAATTTTAAAAGCTTTTGTCAACATTATATTAACTCTATTAATTAATAGATTGATACTGTTTTTCATCCTTCATTTCCAAAGGCCAATGACATCAAAGAGAGAGGTCTTTACTTGTACACAAACTGGATTTAAATGAAACAATGTTGAAAAAAGTCTTTAGACTTAAACTGTCTTCCAGAATCATTGAAGTCTAATGGCAGGACAAAAGTCAAGATGACTACAATGACCTATGAAGCAGTGAATGACTTTAGCGTCTTCAATGTATGACCAAACTCTTAGCACTCCATAGCATCTCTTTCAGTCACCTTCATAGTTGTTGGATCTATTCTCATCCACCCATTCTGAGTTACTATAAAAGGAAGCATAGATTGTATAGCTTTTGAATTTGTGGTGATCAGCTTATGAGTTCTTAGTTTTGCCATCTCCTTGGTAATAGTTTTATATTCAATGGATATAGGTTTAATATAATTTTACATGTATAACCTATACCAGATTGCTTGCCATCTTGGGGAGGGGGAAGGGAAAGGAGGGAGGGAAAAATGTGGAAGTCAAAATTTTACAAAAATGAATACTGAAAACTGTCTTTACACATAATTAGAAAAATAAAATACAAAAAGTTATATATTCAGTCATAAGATTAACCCCTGAAATATCTTTTTCTTTCAAGATGGTACAAGGATAATATATATCCTCAAATGAAGGGAATAGGTTAAAATTTAAATTTAAAATTTTAATGAAATAATAAACTTTGAAAAAGAAATGATAGACTTTTCTCTAAATCTATATTTATATAGATATAACTATATACAAAATAGATCTATATATAGATATAAATATATGTGCTATATATTGCATAGAAATCACAAATGCTATTCAGATATAATAACCATGTATATCCAGAGCTATACATGTGTGTTCTATATGTATATATATCTGTATATATACATATGTGTATTTCAGCTTTCAAATGTTTCTAATGGAATGAATATACAGGTTTTGAATATGTTTAGTAACGAATTCACAAAATTGGATTGAAGGTATTACATGCTTGCTTTAATCATGTAAAGAACTTTTTTGAATATGTTTAATTCAGTCTCTGTTCAATAATATTAAGAGATATAATATTAGGAAATAGAAGGGACCATTTTCAAGTCAGAGCCTCATGGTTCCTTTTTTTTCAAAAAAAATTATTTTCAATTCATAGAATAAAAAAGCACAAGAGAAATAAAATTTAAAATGATGATTGCCCATGAAACTTCAAATCTATCATGTACAACTCGCTATTTCCTCCAAATATACAATAAAGTTACCATGTACATTTCTGGTCTATATCAGGTACAGGATTCAAGTAAAGACATAAGGAGCAAGTAGTATGTAAAAACTGAAATTCTCTAACCTCCAGGTGAATTATGGATTCCTAATTTTTTTTTTTGTTAATAGGATTAGATCCACAGGATTTGAACTAACTTTTGTCAAATAAACTAGTTACTGGAAAACCAAATTTAGGAGGTTGTACTAAATATGTTTAAGTCCTTGTTTCTAGCAGATTTTAACAGCATTAAATAGGGAATCTCTGCAAGCGACTTGGAACCAAAGAAGCAGATCTGCTAGGAAGAGCCCCCTTGAGAGCTGCCTGAAAGTAAAGCTTATTCCAGATTTTTCAAGGGAAGAAGCTTTCAGGGATCAGATGGCTACATGTGATATATGAGACTCAAAATAAAATATGCTGATTATATGGACATTGAGAGTGAGTTACCAGGAACAAGGAGATGATGCTATTTAATATTGATAGTCGTTATTGTTTTCCTTTAGCTTAAATGTTTTATGGTGTTTATATTTGCTTGGAAAAGAAGTATACCAAAATTCCTTTTCTTAATTTTTTTTGGTACCAGTGCCATTCCTCCTGCAAGTTTTCTTCTGTTTTTATTAACTTCTGACCAAAACTTGACTTTGGAATGATAATGTTTACTGAGAAGTTTGATTCTTCTCAGGTAGAGACTAAAGGGAAGTTTGATCTCCCAAAAATAATTTAGTTATTCCTCTAACTAGCAGTATAAAGAAGAATGTCCTTGATCCTAATGTAAATTGGCATCCTTAAATGTAAATTTTCTCTCAACCTCCTCTAGAAATGTAGTTTAATCTGTAATCTATTTTAAGGAGTTTTGTCTCAGGGGATATACGGAATTATGAGTCTGCTTAACAAAGTTCATTAAACTTTTTTGACAATGAAGGAAGCATGAGACCATGATTTTGCTATACTCATGGTCAAGTACACCTGTTTCGTGCTGTAAATTTAAGTCCTCTGATTTACAATCTCTGAAACTCAAATTGTATCTCTTATGAAACACTGGAAAAAGTCTGTCACCAAATCTGGCCAATATACATCCTTAAAGAAATTTTATCAAATTCTACATGAGCTTGATAGTGAGAAGGATGCCATTTTTTGGTTTTAATAAATTTTCTTTAAAATCATAACCCAACTTTTTTGCTTTGTAATTATGCTTCTTTTAGTATGAGACTGTTAGACTTCAATAAGACCAAGAGAAGAAAATTGTGGGAAATAATTTATTATATTATTCAGAAAAAATGATTTTTATACTGGATTTTACTTTTACCTTCTGACCCTCTTTACCAAATGCCCTAATACCTTTCTCTGTAAAATTCTTTCAGATTTTTGGGTTTTTTTTCGACTCCAGTTAGATGGAGTAGAAGCTTTTGAGGATGAGAAAGACATGGGCATGTATGGAGACAGTAGACTGGGAGAGATTGAAGTTGAATGAGAGTTGGATTAAAAGAGGGAGCAATCTGTTAGCAAAGATGTGATACAATGGGATCATTTGTGCCTATAGAGGAATTACTTTGTAGTGAAGAGGCATGTAGAGAAGGACTACTTCATTATACAAAACATATTGAAGGAGGAGATATCTACAGAAAGCATCTGGGTGATATGAAATGAGCAGGAAGAGGGAAGAGGGGCTTCTTAGTAAATGACCTCAGTTTTTTTCTGTGAAATAAGGCAAGATTCTGTACCGAAGGGGTGAGGGGAAGAGAGCTATAAAAAATTTGAAGAAACATGAAAGTTGTTTTCCTTTTTCCATGTAACTGTATAAATTGTGATTTTGCTCTTTGTGCTTCATCAATTCAGACAATCTTTCCTAGTTTCTTCCTTTTTGGCATTTCTTATGGAAATATATATTCCATTGCAATTATGTAATAGATGTGACTAGGTGGCATAGGTATTTTTTTGTTTTTGCAAGGCAAACGGGGTTAAGTGGCTTGCCCAAGGCCACACAGCTAGGTAATTATTAAGTGTCTGAGACCGGATTTGAACCCAGGTACTCCTGACTCCAGGGCCAGTGCTTTATCCACTATGCCACCTAGCCACCCCTAGGCTCATCTTTCTGAGATCAAATCTAGCTATATGACTCTAGGAAAGTTGCTTAACCTTCTGTGCCTCAGTTTCCTTATCTGTAAAATGAATCAGAGAAAGAAATGGCAAACTACTCTAGTATCCTGCGAAACAAACTCTAAATGGGATCACAAAGAGTTAGACACAGTGGAAAAAAAATGACTGAGGATAATTTATTCAACCATTTCCCAATTGTTGTTCACTATAGTTCTTGCTTTTATCTGATTATAGATTTCTTTTCCTTTTTTTTTTCACCTTAGGTGGTCAAGTAGATTCCAAATCAAATCTGGAATTCTTTCTCTTTTCTTCAGTTAGACCTTAAATTTTTAAAAAAATGGCACCATTTCCAAGAATGATTTTTCTCTCTCTTTGTTAGCCATCTTTTCTTCCTATCTGCTCTAGACCTTCATTCTCTAATTTATGACTGTGATCTCTTTTATACATACATATATACATATATATATATATATATACATATATATATATATATATATCTTTATATTCTTCAGGCAGTCAAAGCTTCCAAGGTATTTATTGTAGGCTATCCCCTCTACATACTTTCTGCAACTACCTCAAAGGGCCAGTCCCCCTTTTCCATTGTCTCTCACTTCCAGAATAATGCCAAGGATCAGAGAGGACACCTTTCCATAATAGAGCCACTCCATCACCATGTCCCTGATTTTGCAATCCGTGACTAATCTGTACTCTTTCCAGTTGACTTCCCCCCCACACACACATACACATTTACCTGGAAATCTCAACTGTGTGTCTATGTTCTTCCATGCCTTCAGACACCAGTTGCCTCCAAGGATTCTAACTACCTCCCCCCTCCCCACCAATGTAGGACCAGTAGACTTTTCAAGCACCGAATCTTCTTAGGCTTCATTTAGTATAATGTCATCACCTCTCTTCATACATAGGAACATTCATCAGTGGCACCCCCTTTATACCCCAAAATAATGCTGTTCCTTGATAGTGAGAAGGATTTTTTCAGCCTTTCGCATTTATTGTCCTGTAGGTTCTTCCTGCATTTCAGTTGCTTAGGGTATTCAAAAAGCAAAGAATTTCAATTTCTCCTGTTCTGATTTTCTTTCTAAGAATGTTTCAAACTCTGCTTAATTATTGAATGTCCATCTTGTTTTTTCTTGTATGACTTGAAGGATAGGTCTCCCTGATCTGCATCCTGAGCTCCACTGCTATTCAGAACACAGTTTTATTACAGTTTCTTTTTTCTCATCCTCTTGTATTATTCAAATGTCCCTTCCTTTGTATCTGAAGATCTTTCTCCTGACAAATTTGGGATCGATTTAGTTGTAAGTCTGTGTCTTAGAGTGTTGTCCTTGGGTCTGTTGGTATGTATAACCATAGATTTCATGGGGTGGGGAGCACTGAACTGAGTGAACTGAGAAAGGAGTGAACTGAGTCAGAGTCATTTCATAAGTTTGGGGTATTTTTTTATTTGATTGGGTTTGGGTTTTTTTTGTAAGGCAATGGGGTTAAGTGACTTGCCCAAGGCCACACAGCTAGATAATTAAAAAGTGTCTGAGGTCAGAGTTGAACTCGGGTCCTCCTGAATCCAGAGCCAGTTCTCTATCCACTGTGCCACCTAGATTCCCCTGGAGTATTTTTTAAAAACATTTTTGGGATTCTTAGTGTCTTAGACCATGGAGATAACTTAAGTTGCTTTATCTTTGTTGCATAATTTCTGATCTGGAGAGGTTTGGGAGATTTTAGGGATTAGAGAGAAGTCCTGGTTTTCTGTCTTACTGCTCATTTGATCCAGAAGTCCAGGAGCTCATTCTAATGGGGTAAGCACCCCACCCCAAAAGGAGCTGAAAAGTTGAGGGTAGGGAAAGTTTCTCTACCTCACAGGCATGGTTTTGAGGTCCAGAAAGACAACAACAGGTCAAGAAGGATAAAAGCATCATGTCTATAGATCTATCTTCTATCATCTATTAATATGTATATATGTACATACATACATATACATATCCTTAAATATAATCATATACATATATGTTCATATATATATATCTAGATAAATATATGGCTATAGATAGAGCTACAATAATTAAAACTTCCCTAAATGATATCAGACACTAGAATATGTTGACCTCAATAGGATGCTGTTGAGAATTCAAGTATTAAAGATAGTGTTTTGTTGGATGGTGGATCCATTTAAAGTTTTGTAGTGGGTATTGTTGCTTCCTAAAATATATATTTAGTAAACCATCAAATACCATTGGATAAATTGATAGTTATTCACTAGTATACTAACCAACATATTAGTTTGATCTTAGTAAATACTGAGATAACTCTTATAAACCATGAACTCAGTTATCCTAATTTATGTGAAGTCCATTCAATAAATATTTATTAAAAACCCAATTATTTTCATACATAATTGTGTTAAGTAGTGAAGAAGATACAATAATAAAATACAGTCTCTGCCCTCAAAGATCTTACCTTCTAGTAAGGAGAGAGAACCTAATTCTATAAATCATGCTGGAAAAGAGAAGACAATGGGATTCACTATGATTGTCTTAAAACAGTTACTAATTTGTCATGTCAAAGGATTCAATATCATTTTTTTGGTATCAAAGAAATACATAGGAGGAATATGTGGAAATTTCAGAGATTTTCTAAAAATTGGAAGGTAAACAGTGGAATGAAATGTTTCAAGGCAATATTTTTCCCATCTCTGGAGATCTTTAAACAGAAACAGTTGTATTTGGTTTTGATCTTATTGTATAGGACATTATTGTTCCGATTTAGGTTGTACTACATGATTTTTTTAGGTTTCTTCCAACTTTGATAATGTTTGATTCTGTAAAATAACTATAATAAAAATTCATAATTTACATTTGCATGAGAAAAATACAAAGTGCTAGGATTCAGACAATGGTTAAATAAAAAAGAGGTATTATAGTTATTGACATTTGATCTAGGACTTGGAAGATATTACCTGGAAAAGGAACTATTTCTATTTCTTAATAACTGGGGAAATATAATTACAAAATCATTATAAAAGTTAAATATTTTCCCAGTATATCAGCTGTGAAATCTTCTGAGTATTTAGAGGCAGTAAGAGCATCTTCCCAATAGTATTCTTCTCCTTCCACAGAGGAGTACTCCTCCAATGAGATCTAATGTTTTTGTTTATTTATTTTTGGTCCTTCATTCTCTAAGAAGACCATGACATCAGGAGGTTTTTCCATGACAAGCATATGAATTGGATTTGAGTGAGAGGATGCTATGCTATGACACCAACCTCACTTTCTCCTCCAGAATCATCTGGATCCAGTGGCCAGATATGAATCAGGATGACTAGAGATGGCCCTGGATACAAAGTAAAGTTAAGTGACTTGTCCAAGGTCACATAGCTAGTAAAAGTCAAGTGTCTGAGGCCATATTTGAACTCCTCTTCTCTTATCTCCAAGGTCAGTGCTCTATTTGTTGCTTCACCTAGCTGCCTCAGGACTGGCTTGAAAGTAGAAGTCCTGGCCAGTGAACCTCTGCATTGGAAGGATGTACTCAGGAAAGTGTACCAACCAGGAAGTGCATACTTATGGAATCATAGAACCACAGATTCAGAGTTGGAAGGGACATCAGTTAAGTCAAACCCCTTCATTTTCAGAGAAGAGAATTGAGTTCCCAGATAGCTAAGTTAACTTGCCCAAAGTCACATTGTTGTATATTATGAAAGCTAGGATCCTCAGAGATCAATAGAATGAGAAAATGAAAATGTGCAAAGAACTCAAAATTGTTGACTATAAACATGCACCTCTCTTTTTACTTAGGCTATATTAAATTATTATTATTACAGAAATTTCTAGTTAACATGATGATATAAAAAGTTATGAGAGGATTCTGAGAAATATCTGAAAAGGACTACTGAGAGATCAATGAGAAAGACATCTGGAGAAAAATAGAAATTATCTCCTCCAACCTGTCCCAAATTGAGCAAAATAGCCAGAAACTGGAGAGGAGAATGAGAAAAAGTATACTCCTCAAGAATCAGCAAAAGACTACAATTGGAAAATGCAAAGAGAGGATTTGTGCCAGAGAAGACAGTGTGGACTCTAGTAATCAGAGTCTGAAGCTAGATTCTGGCCATGGCTTATGGAAACAGAAGCAGGGGACAGAGCTATTACCTAAAAAATACTGTGTAGGTAGAAAGGTCTAGTTATACATTCTTTGTAACACTAGGAGTAGCAGCAACAGACAGAGCTAACTCTTTACTTGGTTACTCACAGGAGACCTGGCAGCAGAATAATTTTCAACATCCACCTAGAACATATAAACACAAAAAGAAATGGAGCCATCTCTCAGGAGGAGTTTTGTGAAAAGGAGAGATGGGCTAGCACACCAGAGAATCACCAAGAAACTGAAACAGAAGTAGATATTAAGAACTATCTACCTCATCCAGAATATCATTAATAGAGTCATGGCATCCAGACATAAAGGGGGCAGAGCCAAGCAGACAATGACAAACCCATAGTCCAAGAACTAAGGTTGTAAATATATACAAAAAGAAAAAACAATAAATACAATAAGAAATAATGAACCATTGCTTGAGAAAACAAAAAGGTAAACTCTTAAACAAAAAGTAATTCCATAGTAAGTATAAGCAGAACTACAGAAGGGTAAAATGGGGTTTGGTCATAAGCACTATAAGAGTATCTAGAATAATGAAAGACATTTTAAAAATAAAATTTCAATTAAAAAATAACTCTAAATGTTCTTCTTTTGTTCTAAATATATTGTTTGTTTCATTAAATATTTTCAATTACAAGTAAAAGTTTATAAGATTGATTCATTTTTTAAAAATTGTTTCAATTTTTCCCTTCTTGTTTCTCCCTCACTCCCTTAGAAGGCAAGCAATATAATATCAATTATTCATGTGAAGTCATGCATGCAAAATATATTTCCATATTAACCATGTTGCTGAAGAAAACACAAAAACCCCTTAAGAAAAATTAAAGTTTAAAAAGTATGCTTCAGTCTAAACTGAGAGTTCATCTTTCTATGGAGGTAGATAGAAATTTTCATCAAAGGTTCTTTAGAATTGTCTTGGATCAGTGTCTTGATCAGAGTAGCTAAGTTTTTACAGTTGAGCATCCTTGCACTATTGCTATTACTGTGTAAAATGTACTCTCCTAGTTCTACTCACTTCACTCTGGATCAATTCACATAAGTCTTCCCAGGTTTTTCTGATGCCAACCTGTTTGTCATGTCTTATTGTACAGTAGTTTTTCTTCATAAGCATATGACACAACTTGTTCATCCACTCCCCCAATTGATGGATATCCCTTCAGTTTCAAATTCTTTACCATTCTTCTATTTTTTAAAAAGGAAATAAATAAGTTTAAACAGAAAGTAGAAAATCTTTTTCAGAGTGGACTCCTTAAAATATAGTAATTATTAGTAAAAATTAGTAAAAAATTAATAGAAAAATTAGTAAAACAATGCGAAAATAGTAAAAATTATAACTCAATGACTCCATGAGACAATAAAAAATAGAACAAAATTAAACGATTAAATAAATAAATGAAAATTGTAATTATCTATAAAATAACAACCGACCTAGAAAACAGTAAAAAGAGATAATTTAAAATCATAGGTCTCCCTGAAAACCATGACCAGATAAAAGTCTTGGATATCATATTTCAAGAAATTATAAAACTGCCAGATATATTAAAACCCAAAGGAAAAGTAACAATTAATTCCCCTATTATATCCTGAAAGAAACCTCAAACTGAAAACAGTCAAGAATATCATAAGCAAACTCCAGAGCTTCCAATTCAAGCAAAATATACACTGAGAAGTAAAGAAGAAAAAATTCAAGCACCAAGGAATCAGTCAGGATCATGAAATCCTATTATAATTATGTGAAGGAGATAAAGGAAAAATAATATCCCAATAGAATGGAAGACTTTCAAATATTCCAGATAAAGAGATCAACACTGAGTAGACATTCTGAAGTACAAACCCAGGAGTATAAACATTAGGAATATGAATGCATTTTAAAAATTGGAAGGGGTTAATAGATAATGAAGTATGTACATTTTATAAGGCTGAGAAGTGACTAGTGTCCCTTGAGAATTCTACTGTCTTCAAGAGTCACAAAATTAAGGAACAAGTAAACACAAAGCATGAGTGTAGTTTTGAAAGGGAGAGACAAAGAAGTACATTGAACAAATAAGGAAGAAGAAAGTTGCACTGTTTATTATAAAGAGAATGTATGGGAAGAAGAGCTACAAATTTGGAAGGGGTAGGGAACCAACATACCATGAACTTTACATTTTTTGAACTGAGCAAAGGCCATCAAATACACACACACACACACACACACACACACACACACACACACACACACAGAGTTTGTTGTAGTGATAAACTCAACAGGAAAATAAGCAGGGTTAAGAAAGGGGGAGTTTTAAGGGGAAGGACAAAGTTGATTAAGCAATAGCCACAAGCTAAACAAACTTCAACTTTGGAAGATGGATGGAAAAAGAAGTATTAAACAGAGAGAAAGTAAATATGAGAATAAGAAATCAGAGACTTGGTAAAACAAATAAGGAATGGATGAGTAGAAACACACTAATTATGAAATATATATAATTATGTAAATATATTTATGTTTAATTATAGATTACTATTGTGAATCAGATTTCTTTTTTTTCTGTTGCCTTTGGCAATAAAGGAGATGATAGGAAAAAGTGTAGGAGGATATAATGGAGGGAAATACACAATAGTCATAACAGTGAAATTGAATTGGGACAAATGACTTTAAAATGGAAGAGGGTGGTAGAATGCATTAGAAAGCAGTATTCAACAATATGTTAATTATAAGAAACAGTGCTGAAACATGCCTCACATATAGGTAAAATAAGAAGCTGGAGCCACAAGCTATTATGTTTCAGGTATTTTTTTTTACTTTTAATAGTATTTTTAACATTCATTTTTAAATTTTTTTATTTAAGGCAATGGGGTTAAGTGACTTGCCCAAGATCACATGGCTAGACAATTATTAAGTGTCTGAGGTCAGATTTGAACTCGAGTCCCTCTGGCATCCAGGCACCCCTGCCCACTGCTCCTAGAAGGCTGGAACAGATTTGCTCCAGGGGGAGCCTGGGTCCATATCAGTGGACATTGGAGAAATTAAGGTCCCTGTTGGGGGTGACCCAAAAAAGCTTTGAAAGTATAGTAAATCAGGCCATAAGCTAAGGAAATGAGTAAACAACAGAAAAAGAAGAATATAACCATAGAAAATTACTTTGGTCCTATGGAAGATCAAAATATCCTCTCAGAAGATGGCAAAAGTCAAAGCTTCTGTATCCAAAACCCCCAAGAAAAATTAAAAATGGTCTCAGGCTATGGATGAGCTCAGAAGAGAATTTGAAAAGCAAGTAAGGGAGATAGAGGGAAAAAATGGGAAGAGAAATGAGAGAAATGTTGGAAAATCCAGAAAACCAAGGGAGCAACTTGGTGAGGAGATACAAAGAAACACTGAAGAAAATACCATGTTAAAAACAAATTTAGGACAAATGGAAAAAGCAGTCCAAAAGGCAAATGAGAAAAAGAATGCCTTAAAAAATAGATGGCCAGTTGGAAAAGAGATATAAAAGATCTCTGAAGAAAATAACTGCTTCAAAAATAGAATGGAATGCCAGAAATTAAGAAACAATAAAACAAAACAAGAAGAAAATGTGAAATATCTCATTGGAAAAACAACTGAAAATTTAAAAATTATTGAGCTATTTGAAAGTCATGACCAGGAAAAGACTAGGCTTCATTTTTCAAGAAACAATCCAGCAGAGGGTAAAATAGAAACTGATGGAATCCACTGATAACCTCATGAAAGAGATGCAATTACTAGGAATATTATAGACAAATTCCAGAACTCCCAAGTCAAAGAGAAATTGAAACAAGTTGCTAGAAAGAAACAATTCAATTTTACCCATGGTGAGGATTTCACAGGATTTGACAGCAGTTATATTAATTGCTTGTAGGACTTGGAATATGATATTCCGGAAGGCAAAAGAGCTTAGATTTCAACCAAGAATCAACTACCCAGCAAAACTGAGCATCCTCTTTCAGGGGAAAAGATGGACTTCCAATGAAACAAGGGACTTTCAAATTTTCCTGATGAAATGACGAGAGATGAACAGAAAGTTTCATGTTCAAGTACAAGACTCAGGTGCAGCATAGAGAGGATGGATGGGAAGGACTAATTATATTGGATTTATTGATGTTGATTTACTTATATTCCTACATGAGAAGATATTGATAGCTTATATGAACCTTCTCATTTATAAAAAGAGTTAGAAGGAGCATATTAGACAAGGCATGAGAGGTAGTTGAATATAATGGTATAATATAGTATAAAGATGGAGTCAGTGCATGAAAAGGGAATGTAATGGGAAAAATGGAAAGGAGAAATAGAATGAGTTAAAATATTTCACATAAAAGAGTCAAGAAAAAGCTTTTACAATGGAGATTGAGGGAGGCTAGGTGGTGCAGTGGATAGAACACCGGCCCTGGAGTCAGGAGTAGTATCTGAGTTCAAATCCAGCCTCAGACACTTAATAATTACCTAGCTGTGTGGCCTTGGGCAGGCCACTTAACCCCATTTGCCTTGAAAAATCTAATAATAATAATAATAATAATGATAATGATAATGATAATGCAATGGAGAGTGAAAGAGGGTAAGGTGAGGGGGGGAATGAATGAATCTTCATTATCATCAGAAATGTCTAAGAGAAGAAATAACATACCCATTCAATAGGGTGTAGAAATCAATCTTACCCTAGAATATAAAGGAGAGGAAAGGGATGGAAGAAGGGGATCAAGGGAGGGTAGTTATAGATAATAGGAGAGGGATGATCATAAGAGAGTATAGTCAGATACAACACAATTCTGAGAAGGGACAGGGTGAAAGAAGAGAGAATAACATAAATGGAAGGGGAGGAATAGGATGGAGTGAAATATGGTTAACAATAGCAACTATGGGAAAAAGTACTGAAGCAACTTCTCTGATAGACTTATGATAAAGAATGCAACCTGTCCAAGTGACAGAGTGGAAGGTATCTGAATGCAGACTGAAGTACCCTTTTTCCCCCCTCACTTCATTTCTCTTGAGGTTTCTCAATCTTCTGGATTGGGGTGGGGGATTATGTCTACTTTCACAACAAGATTATTGTAGTATTGTGAAAATAAATAAATCATTTAAAAAAAGAATAAAAAAAAGAGTTAAGCAGGGAAACTACATTATATCTAAAGGTCTTATAGATAATGAAGTAAGAAAAATAATACATGAAATTCCCTAGGTTTTTAAGTAATTTCTCCTAGCAATTTCAGGATGGTGGTATAAGACCTCATTCTTCTGTTAGCCTTCTTATTAGGAGGTCTCCCACCCCTGAATCTTATCACTGAGTCAATGAATTTAGAGAGGTGGAAAGGGACCAGGCATAGCCTGCCATCTCTTTGGTCCCTATGGTGAAAATTTATTGTTACTTGAAGAAATCTGGCTGCTGTCAAGATAGAAAGTGTCCATCTTGGAAATATCATTTAGTTTCATGTACTCAAGAAAAGAAGACAGAAAGATGGAAACAGGCAAGAGATCAAGGCTCAGGCTTATCTAATAGTTGAGTCTCTTTATCCTAGAATGCCACATAGGAGAGATCATCCTGCATCTGAGAGTGGAGAAAAGGTAGCAGCTTTCTCCCCGGTCTCTTCCAGATAATAAGCCAAGTAATCCTCCTACTGTTGACAGAAACTGAAGAGAACAACCCAACCATGATCATCGAATATCTCTGTCCTGTTAATCCTGACTTATTTTTGATTTCTTTAAGGAACATTTTGTAACTATCTGCAAGGAACATTTTGTAACTATC
Organism: Macrotis lagotis; assembly: GCF_037893015.1. Classification (NCBI taxonomy): domain Eukaryota; kingdom Metazoa; phylum Chordata; class Mammalia; order Peramelemorphia; family Peramelidae; genus Macrotis; species Macrotis lagotis. Next base: position 203,941,815 of record NC_133666.1, on the reverse strand, counting down.
TTCAATTGAGTATGCTTTGATGTACTGACTCATAGATAGAAAAAAATGAAAGATAGATATATAGAGAGATAGAGAAACGAGTTATTTTGAAAGGGACTTCCCTTTCTATTATTCCCTTCTGGATCTTGTTATTATAAAGAAATGTTTTGTACTTTTGTGGGTTTCTATTTGTTGCCTTCTACTTTACTAATGCTATATATTTGTCAGAATTATTATGAATTAGGTTATTTGTTTATTTTGTGAAATTTTCTAAGTTTTTTCCCCCATTTTGGCAATCTTTATTTTCATTTCTATCTCTTGTCTTATTATTGTTGCTAATATTTCTAGAACTATGCCAAATAACAGCAGGCAAAGGGAATATCCTTGTTTGACATTAGTATTTCTCCATTTCATATAATGATAGCTATTGGGATCAGATAAATAGTTTTAACCATATTTTTAAAAAGAATATTACATAACTATGCTTTGTAGGGTTTCTAGAATAATTGAGTTTTTTTTTTTAATTTTGCTAAAGGCTTTTTCAGTAACTATTGAGATAATTATGTGGTTTGGGAATTTTTTGTTTTGTTTTCAGATCACATAGTAGTCAACAAATGGATAAAAGACTTTTGAAATATGTAAACTAGGAGACCACTGTGAAATTATAATATTGAAACAAATGCTGCCATTGCTGTTGATACTTAAATGACAAATTCTTTCTGTAAATGTATCCTTAGATGGTTTGAAGGCATAATCTATAACGGAGAGTAATTGTTAAATAGAATACACATCTTGATATGAATCTGCAGAGCATTGTGTTATATGGTCACAGATCAAATTCTTAAAATTTCTCACTAATATATTTCAAACCTTTGTTCAGTACTTCTCTTTTGTTTGACTCTACATTCTCTCTGTGGCAGAAAGAACTCAGATTATTCTTGGCAATGGGTAGGGTGTTTGGGAAAGGGGATTTCTCTTCTTACACCTTCTTCCCAGACACTGGAACACAACTCATTAGGGTCAGGATCATACTCAAACTGTGGCCTAAGCCTCTTCCCCACACAACAGGTGGTGCTCAGACCCCACTACACATTATTTTGTATCAATATGGTTTATGTGTTAGTTATTTTCTTAATATTGAATCATCTTTACATGCTTAATATATAACCAACTTGAACATAGTAAAGGATAAATTGGTTAAATGGCTGTAGTCTTTTTGCCAGATTTTTTTAATGAATTAATATAATTAATAATACTGATCTATAGTTCTCTTTGTTTTATCTTTTCCTGGTTTTGTTTTCTGGATTATATTTGGTCAGAAAGGAATCTAGTAATGTGATTTCTCAGTTTATGAGAGTATTTTGTGTAGTATATTATTTGAAGGTCTGAATTCTTCTGTTAATTCATAAGGATCAGGATTTATTTTCTGTAAAGCTAGTACAATTTCCTCTCTAAAATTGATTTATTTTAAATCTACCTTTGATGATTGATGAATCTGGGCATTTTATATTTTCTAGGTAATTCTCTGTTTTTTTTAAGAACTTCTAGTTTTGATATATATAATTGTATGGGGTAAATTCTGATGATTTTTTTCTTTCTTCTATTTCATGTTTATTTTGTTAAGTGGATTTTTTCCCACTTCCTTTTTAATAAGGTTAGCTATTTAGCTATTTTATTGTATAACTTGAACCTCAAAACATATTTGCTTAAGAATCTCCTTATTGACTGAAGTTAATGATTTAATTCTCTGTATCTAAGAGAGGGACTGAGTTGGCAAGTGTTAAGAGAGAGATTCTGTTTGAGCTTCCAGCTCAAAGAAGGAAAATAGAAGGTTCCAGATTCTCTTCATTTTCCTTAGAGGAAAGGAAAAACTCTGAGAGGTCAGCATATAGAGTACCCAGAACTTTGATCTTGCTCCTATCCTTAACTTAACACATCAGGGATTTCAGGGAATTTTCCTCTGAATGAATTCTAGAACTTGAACTTTCTTATTTTATTTCCATTCCAGGAGCTCCTTCACTCTGTGGATTGTCTGTATTGCATAACTTTGGTTTCTGTTACCTCCTTGGCTTGGCTAAATGGTCTTATTTGCATTTAGCTACTTGTCTTCATTGTGGAACTGGTATTTAGTGAATAGAGAATTAAGCCTTGAGGTATTTTTTTTCCTTTTAAGGAAGAATAATCAGAACCACAGTTTGAACCTCAAAATTCTCTCCCCTATATTAACAATATTTAGATGGGGCAGATTAATATAATTTTAGTCTGGTAAACTTTCTGTGAGGACAATGGAGTAGCCAGCCTCTCACCTCAACCTCTTGATTCCCCTCCTGGTAGGAATCAAAATCTCCCTTGAAGAAGATGATATGATGATGATGATGCGACTTTAGAAATAGATTCATGTTTCCTTTTTTGTGAGCCACATTTAGACTGATCCATGTGGATATATATAATCTACACAGGCAAAATAAAAAAAACACCATTCCATATATTAGATTTTTAGAAAAACAGCTTTGAGTTGTGTTCATCAGTTCTATAGTCTTTTTATTTCTAATTTATCTATTTATACTCTAATTTGAAAGATTTCTTCCTTGATGTTTATTTTTTGCATTTATTTATTTGCTATATTTTCTATTTTAATGGAATATTCAGTTCATTAATCATCTTTTTCTTTTTATTAATATTTCTAGGGATATAATTTTTCCTTACTATTTTATCTTTAAATTCTCTCACATGTGCTTTGTTTTCTGTATTTAGAAATTCTGAGCACTTTTCTAGTAGTATTTCCTTTGTTATGATTTTAAAAAATTTCTCATGGGAAACTTATGATCTTTTTTTCTCTTGAACTTAATGTTTTCAAGGAACAAAGTATTTTTTAAATTAAATCTGTTCTTTTCACTACCCTATCCCCCCCAAACATCCTAAGCAAATTAAAAGCAAAACCAAATCTCTTGATAACTATCTATATAGTGTAGGAAAACAAATTCCTACATTAGTCAGATACAAAAATGTTTATCTTTCTTGCATTTTAAACTCACTACCTGTATTTCACAAAGGTGACTAGTTTGTTTCATCTTCATTCTTTGGATTTGTGGCTTATTATTGATTGCATTGATCAGGATTCCAAAATTTTTCAAAATTTTGTTTGCTTATAATACTGTTTTCATTGTATAAATTGTTTTCTTAGTTCTCACTTCATTCTGATTTGGTTCATAAAGATCTTCACAGATTTTTTTTCTGAAATTGTGTATTTTATAATTTTTAATGACCCAGTAAATTTCTCTTTCTTATTGATTTCCATTCTCTGAGACCTTGAAATCTAATGGGAGAGATAAGACATATCACTTATAAAAATCAGAGTTTGAATGTTAGAAGGCACTTCAGACCATGGAGTTCAATCCACACCTATATAACACTTCTAACAAGGAGGGAAAACTTATGAACAAGTTCTAATTTTAAGAAAGTTTTTTTTGTTTTATTTTATTTTGTTTTCTGTTGTCAAGCCTAAATTGACTTTTTGTAATTCCAACCCCTAGTTCCTGCTATTGCTCTATAGAGAAAAACAGATCAAGTTTTATCTCAAATACTTTTTAAAAAATCTATCATGTCCCCTCCGCCTTTTCTTTTTTCCAATCTCAACATATTCAGTTCCTTCACCTCAACCTTAAATGTCTTGAATGATCATGGTCCTTTACTGTCCCAGTTGCTCTCCTCTAGACTCTTCAGCTTATCAATATCTTTCTTAAACTGTGCTTCTAGAATAGGACACATATTCTAGATGAGTCTTGACAAGGACCAAGAATAGTTGAATTATTATCTTCATTTTCCTAAAACTACAAACCTCCTAATATGCACAAGATTTCACTAGTTTTTTTTTCAGTTGTTATATTATACTTCTATCCCTTATTGAGCTACCTTGACATAGCAAGCAGTTCTTGGGAGGAATGGAATTGGAAACAGCAACAGCAACGGTCACTTTCTACAGAAGACTTGTGCGTTCCATAACCTTCTCATCACCAACACTGTCTTCCATTTACCTAAACACAATAAAATTTAGTAGATGCATCTTTGAAGTAAAAATTGACATATAATAAACTATGTCACTGTAAGGAAAAGAGAAAAACATAATGTGAGAGGGATGAAAGCAATGTGGTAGTACAGAGTGTTAGATTGATCACAGATTTATCCTATACAAGCTAAACATTCTTATTCAACAAAACCAGTAACCTCAAGGCAAGACAATTACCAGAAGATATAAAGTCAACTGATTAGAGTGCTTCTCCAAGTGTGAACAATTTGTTGCTACATTGGAGGGAAAACTGAACCACACTCAGTCAACAATAGTGGAGCAATAAAGGAATGGGAAGCTTTCAGAGATTTGGTGTACAGAATTGCATTTACTCATCTGGGTCAGAACATTCACAAATAGTAAGACTGCTTTGACAAAAATGATGGGAAAATTCAGAAACTGCTAAACAAAAAAATGAAAACTCCACCAGTAGAATAGTTCCGCCCTCCCAAAGATGCAAGATTTAACTTCATTAAAAAAGTGAGGTAAGGGGCGGCTAGGTGGCATAGTGGATAAAGCACTGGCTTTGGAGTCAGAAGTACCTGGGTTCAAATCTGGTCCCAGACACTTAATAATTACCTAGCTGTGTGTCCTTGGGCAAGCCACTTGACCCCATTTGCCTTGCAAAAAAACCTAAAAAAAAAGTGAGGTGCAAATGAAACTTATAAATACAGAATTTTTGGTTTGGTAAGAAGACAGAGTAATTTAGTTTTATTCTGACAATCCAAAATGCTTTTATGATGCCTTGAAGGCTATATTTTTTGGCCAAAGACCTATGGTATATCTCAACTGCTCAGTGACAGACCTTTATTAGTGATAAAGGACATGATAAACACCATAGTTCTCTTAACTGATTCTGAAGTCATAGATTGTATACTTCAGATTGAAGTCATTCCCTCTCTCTCAAACTTCCAAATGAAGGAAGAGATTTTGAATGACATTAGACTCCTCTTGTGTAGCAAAGAATTGATTCTATTCCAACTGAGATTTACAAGGTAGAGGGGGTCATTACTTACACAAAAGCTGACTTAAATTTTCCAGGTTATATGGCAAGAGGTGGTCATCCCCCAGGAGTTCAAGGATGCCTACATTGTCTATCTCTATAAAGAAAAAGGAAATGATTGTTCTGTGATAATCACAAGAGGTTATGTCTCTTAGTCACTGCTGGCAAGATTCTTGCAAGAGAGCTACTTAATAATCTGATTTTTTTCACTTGAAAGATGGTTATCTACTTCGGAGCCAATGTTGTTTTAAAAAGGGGCAAGGGAATGGTTGATATGGCATTTTCCCATGAGAAATGCCAGGAGCAGAAAAGAGATCTATACTCAACATTTGTTGATCTGACCAAGGTCCTTTGATACTGTCAGTTGTGAGGTTTGTGGAAAATCTTGGCAAAATTTGTTCCCAGAGAAGTTCATCAGAATTGTAAGTCAGTCTTATAATGGCATGATCACATAGGTTCTGTATAATGGATGATGCTCTTGTTCTTTCCCCATCAGCAGTGACTGAAGCAGGACTATGTATTAGGTCCCATGCTTTTTAGCATGATGTGTTCAGCAATGTTGTTGGATGCCTTCAGTGAGCACAAGAACAACATCAAGGCCAGCTAACCACAAATTATTTCATTTCATTTAATCATAAATTATTTAATTTGAAAAGACTATAAGACAAGGCTAAAACACAGTGCATGATTTTTTTGTTCAAAGATAATTATGCACTCAATGCAGCCTCTGAAGCAAAGATACAATAAAGTATGGATTGATTCTCTTCTGCTTGTGTTAATTTTGGCCTATCAACACCAAGAAAACATAGGTTGTTCACCAGCCAGTACCACATCATCCATATGTGGAACCATTGTTTACAGCAAAAGGAGAAATTTTGAATACTGTCAATAAGTTCACTTACCTTGGTAGCATTCTTTCCAAGATTTCCACATAAATGATGAGGTTGATTCAGGATTGCCAAGCTGCATAAGTGTTTGGGAAGCTTTGAAGGAAAGTTTGGGAGAGACGAGATAATTAGACTGCCTACCAAAATGAAGGTCTACAGAGCCATTATGCTGACCTCAATGCCATATGCCTGTGAAACCTGGACAGTCTATCAGTACGTTGTCAGGAAATTAAATCACTTCCATTCGAATCGTCTCATGAAGAATCTGAAAATCACTGAGCAAGATATGGCACCATTCACTGAGATCTTTCTGAAACTAAATTTTCCTCTATTGCAAGGAGCTCAACTCCTATGGGTTGCCATATTGTTCAAATGACAAATGATAAATGAAAAATTGTTCAATGACAAAAAAGTTTTCCTAAAAGACTATTTCATGGAGAACTCATACTAAGCAAGCACTAAAGTGGAAGTCAGAAGAAGCAAAAAAAAAAGATACTCTCAAAGTTTCTCTGTAGAATTTTGGAATTGATTGTAAGAGATGTAAGATACTAGCACAGGATTGTCCAGTGTAGCATCAAATAAGGTTCTACTCTATAAGCAAATCAGAATTGTAGTGGCTCAAAAGAAACATGAGATGTGCACATTTAGTTATCTCTACTCCAAATGTTCATATTTGTACCCAACCTGTGGTAGAGCTTTCTGAGTTACTGTCAGTTACACTGTCCCTTGAATTCAACATGGTGATGTCATTTTGATCTTCTTTGGGAACAAAGGACAACAACTAGGTACAGGTTTAAAAAGGGAAACTCACTTGCTCTTACCAAAGTAATTTGCTCTTGTTTTCATCACTGTGGCCATGTGACTATGAGGGAAATGTCATTTATAGTTTGCAGGTTTCATTTTCTTCTATTTCTTTTTGAAAATTGGAATGATTGCCCTTGTTCATCCTTGGGATGCCTCTCCTGTTTTCCACAGTCTTTCAGATATGATTGACAGTAGCTCACTAGTCACATTTTTAGATTTCTTTTGGAACTGTGGTTGTAACCCAACTGGGACAGGTGACTTAAACTCATCAAGAACAGCTTAGTGATCTCTTACTAATTCTTTCCTATCTTAGGTCAAATGAAAGTACATAGTAGATACTTAATAAATAATATGTACTAAATAATTATTTTTTCCCTCTTTAGCTCCCTGTTTTATCATTTCTGTTCTTTTGTTTCCAGTGTCAAGGTCATTGTCTTTTGCAGAGAAAAGAGAAACAAAATAAGAATTGAGTAACTACCTCTTCTATCTTGTCAGTATCTATTCAACCCAAGCCAAGGTCCTCTCCTTCCTTTGATCCCTCCCTTTCTCCCAATATAAGTCAAATACACTCTTTTCCTTGTCCTTTTAGCTTCTCTTGCCAGCCTCTGCATATTTTGAGCTTTGGTATTCCAGACAATATTTTTTACAGAACATTTGTTCCTTAGCCTTGCTTCTATTTTCTGCATATTTCTTTTAAAATTCTAAATTGGTTGATGAGTTTTTTTGTGTATTATCCACCTAAGTCCTTTCAGACAAATCCCATTTTTCCTTCTCTTTGTATTCAGAATTTCACTCTTAAGCATTACTCATCCATTCTGGACTGATTTTCTCTGAAACACTCCATGGGATTGTATCTTTCTTTCTTCTGAGCCAGGGGTGTTCCAGAGCCAGCAAACACTGTGAACATTCACACCTTGGAAATTGGAAATTGCTACAAATCATGACTTGATTTAATATTTTGTTGATAAGAAAGTTTAGGAAAGTTTTAATAATACAAATTAAATTTGAGAGTGTGTGCACATATGTTTCCCCTCCCACACCTAATCCTGGTCATTAAACTTTTACCAACACACCCTTGTACTTATTGTTCTATAAACATTGCTTGAAAATCAGCAAAAATTCATATAAGGTACAGAGAATGAATTCATCATATTGGAGATCTGGGGACTGTAAGCTGCTGCTGCTGCTAATAATGATTATGATAATAATTATTAAAAAGCTGACATTAATATATAATGCTTTAAAGTTTATATCCATTATCTCCCTGAAACCTCATAGACCCCTTGAACTCATTGAAATTTGTTTTCCAAATGTCTAGAAAATATGTCAGATTGTACTCAGAATTCTTCTCCTCTATTATTAATTCTAGGAAAGAGTGATCACTCTCCTACAATGTTTCCATCACTTCCACCCCAGTAAGCAGTTCTTTTTTGTTGATGAAAATAATATTCAGAAGAAAATTTTCTTTTGTTGGTTCTTCCACCTTTTCAAACATGAAATTTTCACTAAGGTAAGACAAGAAGTTCTTAGTGACTCTGCTCTTTTTGCAGAGGAGAGAGAGAGAGAGAGAGAGAGAGAGAGAGAGAGAGAGAGAGAGAGAGAGAGAGAGAGAGAGAGAGACAAAGACAGAAAGAGAGACAGAGACAGAAAGGGAAGATGTCTGGGTAATTGATGTCCCCTATACTTACTATGTCATGCTTCATGTCAAGCCTGTAATATGTTTTCCAAACTCCTCATGTTTTTATTTCTATACAGGTGGTTTCGAGTGTATTCCAATAACAAAATCTTTTTTTTTCTCCTTCCTTTGATTTTCATTCAAATACTCTATCATACTTCACTCTCTGGTTCCTGGATTTTCTTACATGAGAATTCCTTCTTAAAATACAGTGATTTTTAAAATAAGAATTGGACAACTCTATCTCTTCTCTTCTGTCAGTTGTCATTATCCTGTCCACCCCAAACCAAGATCCTCTCCCTCCCTATATCCTTCCTTTTCTCCCAACAAAAATCAAATAAGCTTATTTGTTCTTTGTCCTTTTAGCTTCTCCTGTCATCTTCAGCAAAATTCAAGCTTTGGCATTCTTGACCATATTTTTACAGAACATTTGTTACTTGATCTTGCTTCCATTTTCTGAAAATTTAAAAATTTAAAACTAACTATACTATTTTTTAAAATAACACACCCATTCAGTACCATTTATCTAGTCGGGATTTCAATTCACCAACTATCAGTCAAAACTATCTCCTTGTATTTGGGCTTCTATTTTTTTCTTGGAATAATGCTTTGGATATTTTTGTATAAGCACTCAAGGCCAAAGGTTTTATCACTATCTCCTCTTTGGGGGTTTTGTATCTTGTGACTTCTTGGCAACCTTGGCTGTTGTATTTCCTCCTTCTTTCTGCCTTCCTAATAGTATCTAATTTTAAGGATCGACACAGTGTTTTCCTTCTCCTTCCCCATGCCCCTGTCCTTTTTAGTTTAAAGTTCTTTTAATTAGAATAGCGAGATAACTGACAAACACATTTTTTACTAGCTTTTATTAAGTATACTTGATCTCTGGTCAGAAATTTGCTAGCCTTATTTTGTAAACCCTAATCCAAAAATCCAAATCCCATTCTTACAAGCCCATGTCTTAACCAGTTGTCCACTTCTCAAATTAATTTGCCCTTTGCCATTCAACAACTAGGAAAACATAACCCTTGCGTTTGGTCATTAGTTTTTTGTGTAGTATTTTTATAACTATTGGCAATACTTTGGGGTTTCTGCTCATATTACTAGTAACCATTTCTGTCTTCCTCAGAACTATCATCTTTAATATGTAAATAAGAATGTTTTTGTTAAATTCTAATTAAGTGATAAAAAAAATTCAGTTCCTGGTTCAGGGGAAAAATTACAGGCATACAATTTCACCAACTTTAGTTTAACTTTGCATGGTAATTTTAATACCAAAAATGACTTCATGTTTTTGACATTTGGAGTTAGGCCAATTGGTTAGGATATTTCAGAATACCATTAAATTCAATAAGACATAAGTGAGTGATAATTTTTAATGCAAATTGTATATGTTATAAAAATAATGTCAAACTCAAAAGATAATTGCATATTTATCCCTCTCGATCATATCCCTCTTGATCATATCACTCACTCTCTGAGGTTTATTTCTCTTCAACCGGTCTCTAGGAGGTTGGAATTTCCCTAGAGGAAGGAAATGTATTACTTTAGGGACCTAGAGATAACCATTATTGGGTAATTATCCCCATTAGCAGTGTAGCTTATACATTCCCATGAGTGTATTTCCCCTGAACCCATCAACCACTAATAGTCAATTAACCTTAATCAAAACATTTCCTGAAAATACAAAGGAAACACAATATTTACATATTATTCCATGAATAAACCTCAGATACACTCTCCCAACAAAGAACTCATTGCCTATGAGTAAAGTGGGCACTTAGAGTCCTAGGATAGTAAGGCAGACATTTAGGGAGGTATCAGGGCAAGTCATACTTTTGGCACTATAGATTTTGATATTCTCATTCAACTTCAGGACCTTTCTGCAAAGTTCTTTGATGAATCTAAATTCCAAGTAAACAAATACTTCTCCAACTAAATTTCACTGATTATACTATGCTGGATTAATCCCTTACTGGTCAAGGACAAATTGATCTGCTGGACTTGTAATTTGAATGTAATTGTAGTGTCTGTTACTTCTGGGTTTAGACTTAGTTGACATTTTTAAATGAAGTGAAGTTATGATCTTTTAGGCCTACAGCCTTTATCCTAAGATTGGCAAAAAGCCTTTCCAATTCTGTTCCTCTGGCAAGATTCTTCTTCACTTCTCAGCAAAACCAGGTGGCAATGAATAGAAGTACCCCTCTGTCTGTTATTCTCTCTTCTGTTTTCTTCTTCTCTACAACAGATGGCAATAGAGAGCCAAATATATCCCCTCCATCCCTTTTTCTTCTTTTGGCAACATGTGACAATATAGAGGGAGTTAAAGCTTGTTTCTGTCACAGCTCTGAAGTATATAATTTTATCTCCCTAATTTCTTGTTTCATCATCTAAGTCCTTTCAGTAAAAGACCACACCTTATGGTTGCTAACCAAACTTTTATCTTATGTGTTTAAGCCACAATCAGGTAAATTACATTTGTTTCATAATCTTAAAATAATTCTGAAAAATCCACATTTCCTCATTGTAAACCTCAAAGTTTTCTAATTTTTCATGTGCAAGCACAAAAACTGAAGGTGATTTTGTCCAGAATTCTTGCTACATGTAATTATAAGGTTTCTCTTTATCACATGTAGTATTTTCCTCTATGGAAATTAGTTTTATTTTTCCCTGAAAGGTGATAGCTCTCCCTGGATATGATTATCTGAGATGGTTCATACTCATACCGTGTTATATTTGATACAGCATCCTCATAGCCTCCAACTATATTTACACAATTTCTTGATAGACTAAGGACATAAAAAAAATCTTATCTACATAGAGTTGGGAACTTTCAGTCTTGGTGATTGCCCTGAAGCCATGCAAGTAATCATACCCTTCCCTAATGGTCCAACATATTTTCATGTAGAAATGCGAGGAACCATATCAACCTGAGCAGTACCTGGAATAGTCTTGTCCTATCCTTTCTATGCTATGCCTAAATAAACCTTAACTTTCATTTCTTCCTAGCATCAAACCTGAAATAATAGGGTACTCTCTGAGTATGCTAATTTGTGGCTATCTTCACACCCTGTACATGATATGATGGATGCATAAAGACACATATACCTCTGTCATCTCCCCACCCCCCCCACCCTGACTTTTTCTGTGATATCGTCTTCCATTTGAATGTAAGCTCCTTGAGAGCAGGGACTCTTGCTTCTTTGTGTGTATATATCCTCAATGCTCACAATGTTTGCCAAGTAGTAATCACTTATTAAATGCTTTATCATCTATCTATCTATCTATCTATCTATCTATCTATCTATCTATCATCTATCTATCTATCATCTATCTACCTATCACACACCTATGTCTATCAAAAGAACATGGATAACTCTTGAGGTTCTTTCCTCCCTTCCCCAACTCTAAATTGTACTGGATATGTTAGTGCCATGTAGAAATCACATGGAAAATTATATATAGAATTTTGTGATTTATGATGCTTTTAAAATTTCATCTGAAAAGTCCTTCAGAATGATGAAAACATAAGCACACAAACAGAAAATTGGATAAAGGAGTTATCTTGGGGTGGCTAGGTGGCGTAGTGGATAAAGCACCAGTCCTGGAGTCAGGAGTACCTGGGTTCAAATCTGGTCTCAGACACTTAATAATTACGTAGCCATGTGGCCTTGGGCAAGCCACTTAACCCCGTTTGCCTTGCAAAAAAAACCCTAATTAAAGGAGTTATCTTCAATTTACAAAAAAATTAAAGCTAAATTTTTACTTTAAACATAGAAAGGGGCTATATTAATTGCCAATTGTTGGGGTTTACTACTGGGACTTGTGGGAAATGCTTTATTATATTGCAAATGAAGATTGTTTGAGGCCAGAATGTTTCCCTGACTACAGTATTCTAGAATTTCTGGAGATAGCACCATGAAATCTATTTTTCTCTCTCTTTCTTTGGTTATATTTACTATCAATGATTCAAATTTTTCTAATTTTTAAAATTATTATATTTTGTGGATTCTTCCAGGTCCTGAGCTAAAGCATTATTGTCCAGAATTCTCTGTTTTGAGGCCACCTAAGTTTGTGTTACCTGTTTGTGTTCTGGTTTCACTCAGATTTTATTGAATGTTTGCATTTACTCATAAGTATCTCAATCTATATGACTTTCAAACTGCCCTCTCCTCAAAATTGTTTAGCTGTGTACATGTAGTTTATGAGTTGTGCTTTTCTAAGTTTTATGTAATAGTAACTTTTCAGAGTTTAGACAAGAGGAAACCTTACTTCCTTTCTAGTTCACTCTCTTGACCCAATAAATTTCTTTCTAAAACTATTTCATATAATGAGGACTGATTTCATAAACAGCTAACTCAAGGAGTTAAATCTGAAACCTCTCTGAGACATTAGAAAATGAATAAATCTTTTGTGATTTTAGGATTAAGCATGGGCAGGACCCAACTAGGACCCAAGGATCACATCAAATGTAGTAAGAATCTTGTGAATCCCTCAGATTCAGGTTGGACCTAGTCCAGACCCTGACTCCTGGTGTCCAGAAAATGAAGAACTATGTTCTGCTTTAGCCCAGGGAAAGATTTGGATGGAGTTAGAATTAGCCCATACTGCTCTGATTAGACAAATGAGTAATCCCCTTGAAGTGATCACTCAGGGATTTGGTAAAAAGTTGCTAAAAAATTATTTAAAATTAGACTGGAGATTCTTTGGTAGAACTTTCTTTTTGTCTTTCTCCTTTTATTTTTCTTCCTGTTTTTCTCCACAATTCTCCTGAGATACCTGGCCTGTATCTGGCCAGTAGTTGTCCAGATAATCTGGTGAACACGGGTCACCCATAAAGACTGCTGTAAAGAAATGCAGAAAGGGAGCTTAGAAGCACGAGGAAGACTAATAAAGTCTCATAATTGAATCAACTCTCCAAATTAACTTATCCATAATATTGTGCAGGAACCTACTTCCACCAACCTGAATTAGTGGGAGATATAAAAGAAAACTATGATATTCTTTCTCTCCTCCTTCATAACTCTAGCTAGCCTGGATTAGCAGAGATTAAGAAGGACCCCCCCCCATTTGTAGAATCTTATGGTATAATAAAATAGAAATTAAAAATTTGTAACTGAAATAAATGTATGTTTACTTTAAATTTCCAAATTATGGTTTTAAGGCTTTTGTAGTTACTAAAAACATCTTAGAAATTTTTGAAGGTTTGCAGTTAGAAGTAATGTTAAATGCAAACAGCACAGCCTTCTCTCTTTCTTGAAGTTTCATCTACTAGAAAATAAGCAGGTGACTGAAGTCAAATTTAAACTCAGGTCTTCCTAATTTCAGGCCTAGTTCTATATCCCCTATATGGCCTAGCTTCCAGAAGAGCACTTGGAGATGTTTTATATATATGCAAAGTATGAGCTCTACTACTGAGCTACATTCCCACCATCCTCATATATTCTTATGTTTGCTTAATGTTAATGATTACTGCAACATAAGAAAAACAATAATAAACTAACGAGAAGCTATGATTAGTGCAATTTTACTAGTTCAGTCTGGGGACTCTCTTTTGATATTGTTTTGAGTCTTGATTTCAGATATGAATGTCTGAATTTTCATTAAGTCAATTCATGGGATATGTCATATGCTATCCAAAAGGTGTATGGTCTGTGAATTGCTATTGGTGGATATCTGTGCTTGGGAAAGTTGAAGAGACGGCTTTGTACAGGTGGAGGTAAGATGCTCTTAAACTACTTTCCTCTTTGGACTACTTCCTTTCTGAACAGGAAATTTTCCTACCTGATTAATTCTGAAAGTATCTTTAATACCCTATGAATAATGTGAAGCTTTTCTATATGATTGATTGATAATTGGGACCTTTACCTGGAATCAAATAGAACTAAGGAAGTTTAACCCTGTAATGCTTATGTCAAATCAGTCTGTGCCCTTCAGAGATAAGGAGGAATAGTCTTGATATTGTTACAAACATGTTGCTCCTTTTTCCTTCCATAGAAAATTTCTAAAATCAGCACAGTTTTTGTTGTTATAATACTAACCATATTAATTAATAGCTTAAAACTTATAGTAGGATGCTAGTATGAGAGAAAACTTGTGTTTTTAATCTGAATCTGTGGTCAACTTCATAGCCTATGTTGTTATCGTTGAGTTGTTTTTCAATAGTGTCCAACAATTAGTGACTCCATTTTTTTAAAGATACAGGAGTAGTTTGCTATTTTCTTCTCCAACTCATTTTACAGGTATGGAAACCAAGGAGGCAAACTGCATTAAGTGACTTGTCTGAGGTCACACAGCTAATAAGAGTCTGAGAGTGGATTTGAATTCAGTTCCTCCTAACTCTAGGGAAGATCTAAACTAGCCTGTTCATATCTTTGCAAGAAGGTAAAATGAATTCTTAGGCTAGCCACCCCTTGTTAATGGTTATTTTATCCTATTCAAGATTAGGTTCTTAAAATATCTCATTCTATCATGATAGTTTGGGGATAACATATCCTCAAAAGGGATAGAATAAAGATGTAAAAGTTTTAAATTTTAATAAAGTAGTAGACTTTGAGAAAGCTTCAGGATTATATATGGATTTAATATATATCCATATATGTTTATAAGAATGTATGTGTGTGTATATTTGGTTTCCAAATGTTTCTAATGGATATTCAGACTTTGAGTATGTTTAGTAATAAGTTCTCAAAACTGGATTAAATATTTTACATGTAAAATTGCATTAATAATTATAGAGATCTTTGAAATCATGATATTTTTAAACCTGTTTTGAAGTCTCTCTCTGATAATATAAAGAGACAGAAGGGGCCATTTTATGTCTTTTTTTTTTAAGATTCTTTCTTCAGTCTGTTGATGATATTTTTCAAATTAGGTGGGTAAAGATAGAAAGAGAAAGCATTATGCAAAAATTGAAATTCTCTCAACTTTCAAGTGAATTATGGGTCTTTAATTTGATGTTCTTAAATTCTCTAATTCTGATGTTAATAGTTTAGATCCATAAGTTTTGAGCTGGTTCTCACCACATGAACTAGTTGCTGTTAAATCAAATTTAGGAAGTTAGACTACAATGTGGTAAGTCCTGGTTACTGACAGATTTTAGCAAAATTAAATAGGGAATTTCTACTAGTGACTTAGAACAGGAGAAGCATATGTGCTAAGAAGAGTTCCCTTGAGACCTTCCCTGAGAATGAGACTTATTCTAGAATTTCCAAGGGAAGATGCTTCCAAGGATTACATGTGACAGCTGAAACTGAAAATGTAGTTTCTAATTAAATGGATATTGGGAGTGGGTTACCAGGAAAGAGTTGATGTTATTTAATATCGATGATCATTATTCTATTACTTTGGCTTTGTTTATTTCATAGCATTTATGTTTACCTGAAAGTAAGGCAAATCCAAATTCCTTTTATTAACTGTTCAGGAATCAGGTCATTCCTTCTGTAATTTTTTTTGTTAATTGACAGCCTGTTTTCTGTTTTTATTGACCTTGCTTGATTAAAATTTGATTTATATAATAATTATGTTTATGTTAACTGTTTGACATTTCTCAAGTAGAAGGGAAGTTTGAGTTTCCTAAAATGATTTAGTTATCTGTCAGCTATCCTAGTTAAATAGTGGTTATATAAATCTTCCTTTTCAAATCAATCTAAGTAATTTAATCTTTAACCAAACTTAGTTGAGATATAAAGTTTGTTTAGCAAGATTTATTTCCTTATTGTATATATGAAATTATAATTCTGTCTAAAAAGTTTTTTCAACTTTGTAACATTGAAAGAAACATGAGATTAAGACTTTTTTCTGATACTTATATCCACAGTCTACTTGTTTCCTAGTAAAAGTCCCTTTATTTACAGTACCTCTTGTTGTTCAGTTGTTTTCAGTCATGTCCAACTTCTTGTAACTCCATTTGAGGTTTTCTTGCAAAGATACTGGAATGGTTTCCATCTCCAGCTCATTTTACAAATAAGGAAACAAGGCACAGGGTTAGGTGACTTGTCCAGGGTCCCACAGTTCCTAAGTGTCTGAGCCCAGATTTGAACTTCAGATGAATATTCCTGACTCCAGGTCCAGCATTGTAGTCATCTATCCCTCTGACTGTGAACTGTTGGGAAAAGGTTTTGTTTTTTAATCAATTTGGCTACTACCTTCCTTAAAGGTATTTAATCAAGCTCTAGATGAGATAGGTTTTGAGTAGGATTCCATTGAGCTGGGTTATTATAGTGACTTCTTTTGATATCATAATCCAATTTTTATTTTTCTATACTTCTACTACTACTAGCATGAGACTGTTGGGTTTTAATTAACTTAAAAGAAAGAATGATTGTGGGAAATTCTTTATTATTTTGTTTGGAAAAATATTAATTATTTTTGTGTATAGAGATTGTTTAACCCCAAAATGTCTCCCTAATCTTAGTAACTCCAGGAATGCTAGTGAAGAATAAGAAGAATAAGCTGGATTCACATAAAACACCATGGACCTGTTTTGGATCCACCCAAGCTTGTGTTTGGGCTTTATTCAAATGTTAATGACTTTATATTTATTCATGTCCATCTCAATCTTCCTGGCTTTGTGTGATTCTTGTGATGATATTGTCTAAATCTGATATAATATAAAACTTCCAGAGCCTGGTTGAGTGGGACACATCCTTTATGACTCACTTTCCTCAACCAAATGATCTAATCGATGTCTTTCTAAAACTAATTCAGATTTTGGGCTTTGTTTTCATGAAGAACAGACTTTAAGAAGCTTCATTAAAGAATTAGATGAGACAATTAATGCTGAAAAGAACAGGTTTTTGAATTTGATGATTTAAGGGAAGATGACTAAAAACACACAAGCCAGCAAGGCAAGGACAAGAGAAGAATACTATAATGATCTATTTATCCATCCCTCCCCCAACTATGACCAGGGCCAATATCTCCAAAGCAGAATTGGGAAGGGGCAGGGAAGTCCTACAACCAAGGAGCCACAGGGATTATATTCAGTCCTGGTCTCTCCTCAGCTCTAGTTATCAACTGTTTTTAGGGCATTTCTAACTGGATATCCATGAAATATCTCAAATTCTAAAGCTGAAATTAAGTCAGAAGCTAAACTCATTAACTTTTCCTTTCCCTTTCAAGTCCTTCTCTTTTCTGAATTTCCTTATATCTGTGAAGATCACTATGATTCTCCCAGTCACCAAAATTCACAATTTTTTAACTCATCTTTTCATTCCCCCCTTATCTAATCAGTTGCCAAGACTTGTCTATTTGACCTCTAGGACAAAGCTTGTACTGAACTCCATCTCTTACCTGGACTATTTGAATAATGTCCTAATTGTTTTCCCTTCCTAAAATCTTTCCCTTCTCCAACCCATTCTCTATAAAACTGCTAAAGTAATTTTCCTAATGAACAGAACAGACCATGCTCAGTAAATTCTACTGGGTCCTAATTTCCTCTAAAGTTTCAGATTTCTGTCTGGTACTTAAAACCCTTTATAATCTGGCTCTAACCCATATTTCCAGCCTTATTATATATTTCTCCTCTTTTCACTCTCTAGGGTCCAGTTAAACTAGTCTTGCTATTCCTCACATATAACATTCCATCTCTCATCTCAATGGCTTTGTATAAGTTATCCCAAAGCATTTCCTCCTTACCTCCTCATCTTAGAATCCTAAAGCTAAGCTCACACATAACCTCTTACTTGGAAACTTTCCTTTTCTCCTCAGTTATTTTTATAATCATGTTGTATTTATTTTGTATTGGCTTGTCTGGTGTCATAGTAGATAGAGTGCCTAGGCCAAGAAGACATATCTTCCTGAGTTCAAATCTGACTTTAGATACTTACTAGTTGTGTGATCCTGGGACAAATAACTCAACATTCAGATTGCCTCAGTTTCCTCACCTATAAAATGAACTGTATTCAGAAGTAGACCACTCCAGAAACTTTAAGCAGATAACCCCAAATGGCATCATGAAGGGTCATGTAAACTAAAACAACTAAACAGTAGTATTTTTGTTTATAAGTTGCTTCATGTGAAAGAATAGAAACTTTTCATTTTTGTCTTTGTGTTAATATGTATTTCATTCTGATCCCCCAACCATCCACTTCCTTCTAATTAATATAGTAAAAAAGTTTATAATCAATTAATATAAGATAACTATAATAGGAAATAAGATCACAAACGGGAACCTAGAAAACACTTGTAGACTGTCCCATAAATTAAGGGAGTATAACAATTACTTGCCTACTGTCTTGTAAATTAAGGGAACATTGGGGCCTCTAGAAACTATCTCATATATTAACTAAAGCCACATTCTAATAGTCTGTGCTAAATTAGGAGAAGCTGGCTAGACCTTACTATAAGGACCCCTCAGTCCCTCTAAGAATTTCTTCATGCATTTTAAGGAAAAATTAGCCTAATTTTTATTGGAAAGGGGGTTAAAATATTGCTCCTATCACTCTCCATCTTGGAGTGATAAGTTTCTTAAGGACTTCTAGAGGATCTTCCACCACTTAAAAGACTTTAGGACTATTATTATTATTATTGGTCAGCCTGGACCTCCAGTATTCAAGAAAATATAGGCAGAATTAGAGAAAGAAAAAACAAAACAAAAGAAATCAGAAACATAACAAAAAACAAAATAAGCAATTCTAACTCTCTCGCTGGAGGAGGGACTGAATCTGGAAAAGTCACAGGGACAACCAGACCCTGAGTCTAAATGATCAAGTCTGTCTGGCAGAGAATGCCAAATCTTTGTAGTTCTAAATGTATTTTTCTTACTAGAATTTAATCAGGAACAGTACCAGGAACATCAAGGTTACAACAAAGAGGATGATATTTCCTGCATAGTTCCTGATCCTTATCACTGGTTAGGAAGAATCTCCTTGAATTTCCACTCACCTTGTGTTTCCTGTCCTAGTAGTCAGCACTCCTCCCACACGATCAGTCCTGAAGGATATCTTCCCTTCTTCTGTGGGGGCTTTATTGCAACCTGTCTCTTATTACCATAAGCAATCTTTCTCCCAACAATAGCATCCCCTGATCTTCCAAATTTTCCCTAGGGAGGATTTATACAATGACCCCTGGCATCACTTGTGGAGCAGCTGCTCAGTTTTATATTATAGTAAATAGTGTACTAAAGTGAACCTTTTGTCACTGCCCATGCCAGTGCTCACTCTTCTGCCACTGGGCTATCTTTGCTTCTGGGAACTGTAAAATTGAATAATTTAGGGTTAAAATAAAATGACAGAAAATATAGGTTAGACATGAAGTTTATTCTCTAGGATTTAACACAAAAAAACCTATAGATGGAGGTCATCTATCCCAGATGACCAGAGAGAGAGAGAGAGAGAGAGAGAATTTTATACATTATATACATAAATTATACATGGGGGAATTTTATACATTAAAAAGAACAAGAGGAGCATTAAAATCTCTGGTGGCTAGTGAATCAAGTTACACATTTGTTCACAAATATGTCATCTTTTCATTGCATAGAGAAATGGCTATCTATTTTGTACCTGATTTAATATTTAACAAATACCAAAAGCCTATGTGGAGTCTCACAAAGTTAACTAGTCAGGTTTCTCAAATTCTAATCATCTATCTTCCTGTAATTATTAGAACTGTTAACAATAGGGGTGATAGAAATTCCAAACTATTAATCCTTAGTTACAAATTGAGAATTTAGATTTTAGCCAGTAAAAAAGTCTGTAAAAATTATTAATTTTGAAGGAGTCAACCCACTGTCCTGCCACTAGAGCCTATGTCTCTGCTCACTGACCACCACATGCCTGGTATTCAAAAGCTGGGTATGATCATACACAATTATAGGATTTAGGACTACCAGTTCAGCTTCATTGTCATTTCTAAAAGGCCATTCAAAACCAAAAACTTTGTGTAATTATGATTCTCTTAGATTTGGAAAAGGCCTTTCTTTTTTTCCTGGAAGCCTCCCCACTCATCCACCCGTTTCCCTGGGCAAATTGTCTGATGATAATCATTAGCAATACAAAAGCATCTAATCCCAGCAAGGCAAAGCACTACTGGCTGAATTTGTCCTTTTCTAAGGAGGGGAATTAGCAGAATTTGAAGAAAGTTTAAATTACTAATCTTTAATACTCTACAGAGATGGAAGACTTAAAACATAGGTTAATATGGTTATCTTCTTAAGGATAAAGATATTATTTGCGTTATGTTCTTGCCAATGACCATGGGAAGTTTGCTTTCCAATCTCTTAGGAATGAAAAGTAGATTACAGGAAACAACTATCCAGGTATTACCAAAAGTGCCACTAGAAACATAAAGGCTAATCAAGGCTCTGAATTGCTCATCCTACTTCAACTGAACTCAGTGTTTTCTAGTTTCTCATGACTATTCAAGTGTTTCGTACTGAGCCTCTTTGACTCAGGCCAGTTCCCTTTTAGTGTAGGTTCAATAATGGAACTAAATTGGATGCTCATTCATCAGTTAACAAAAGGAAGAGAAGACAATTCAGCATAGATAATCATTTGGGAATTCTTAAAACTGATTCAGCTGAATTAAACTCCCATACTGATCCATCAGCCAAGTATCTGAGAGCCCCTCTAACTCCTCTGATGAGGAAGTTATGGTCACTAGTCTGAGGTTTCAATCCCCGGAATCAATCATGTCTAAAGAATGCCTCAAAACTTTCTAAAGAAAAGTAGCCTAACCTGCATGGAAGAAAAGGTTAGGACATCACTCTTAACATACCAGGATCCAGCCCAGGTAATAAAGCACCATGGTTGGTATGGGATAGAGAAGAGGTTAATTGACCCATACACTCTAAACTTTACCAAGAGAAGTTTCAAAGTTGAACTAGTAAAGTATGAGAAATGTAGGGTGTGGAGGGGAGCCTTAGGGAATCCATAACAAAGGGGGAATGGCCCAGCCAATCACAAGACTGGAAAAGTCTTCCCAATGCCATTCCAGGGACACCAAATGACCTAGAGATCTTGACCTAATGCTACTGAGTTTTCCCCAATTAGGTAATTGAATATTAACCTACACACCCCCTATGAGGATTGGGGTTCCTTAGCATGTCATGCATTGGATGATGTGGGGGGGATCATATTAGGGACATATCATGGAATGGGTGGACCTTTTAGATTGTAACTGAAACTCTGAGAGCCTATGAACATCCAAGAGGGAGGGGGAAGAGTT